>NW_025211168.1:17075-19645 GCF_004010195.1 Chiloscyllium plagiosum
ACGCAATAAGTGTGAGCGGCTCTGGATGATAGTGACAGGTCAGTATGAGGGGGAGGATGGTAGTGATCCAGTGAGTGTGAGGTGTCATGATGACAGTGAAGCAGACTGTGTTAATGTGTCATTGTGATGGTGACATGGCAAGTGTGATGGGGTCAGGGTGACAGTGACGCAGATGCTTTCAGAGGGTCAGGTTGTAGTGATGCAGTAATTGTGAGGGTTCAGGGTGATAGTGACGCAGTGAGTGTGAGATGTCAGTGTGATAGTGACGCAGAACATTTGAGAAGCTAGGCTTATAGTGACGCAGTATGGGCAAGGAGTCAGGGTGACAGTGATGTAGATGCACTCACAGGGCCAGGTTGTAGCGAAACCGTAAGTTTGAGTGTCTCAGGCTGACAGTGATGAAGTAAATGCGAGGGGCTAAGGCACATAGGGATGTAATAAGTGTGCAGGGGTAGAGCTAGAAGTGATGCAGTAAATGTGAGTGTTGAAGCTGATAGTGACGCATTACGTTTGAGGGGATCAGGCTGATCTTGACGCAGTGAGTGTGACGTTGTCCGGATGATAGTTACGCTGTACGTGTATGGGGGCACAATGATCTTGACGCAGTAAGAGTGGGGAGTCAGGGTGATAGTGACGCAGTAAGCATGAGTGGGTAAATCTGATAGTGACGCAGGATATGTGAGAGAGTCAGCCTGGTAATGGCGCAGTATGTGTGAGATGATCAGGCTGATATTGATGCAGTTAGTGTGTTGGGGTCAAAGTGATAGTGACGCAATAGGTGTTAGCGGTTCAGGATGATAGTGACACAGTGGGTGTGAGATACCAGTGTGATAGTGACGCAGTAAGTGTAAGGGGTCAGGATGACAGTGACACTAAGTGTAAGGCCCTCAGTGTGATAGTGCCGCAGCAAGTGTGGGGTGTCAGGGTGTAAATGACGTCATAAGTGAGAGAGGAGCATTGGGTGTGAGATACCAGTGTGATAGTGACGCAGTAAGTGCGAGGGGGTCAGCCTGATAGTGACACAGTCAATGTGACGGGGCATTGTTTTAGTGACAAGATAAGTGTGAGGCGTCAGTCTGATACTGACACAATAAATGTGATGGAGTCAGGCTGATAGTGACACAGTAAGTGTGAGGGGTCAGACTGATAGTGACACAATAAGTGTAAGGATTCAGGGTGATAGTAACATGGGAAGTGTGACGGCGTGACTGAAAGTGACGCAATAAGTGTGTAGCGGTTAGGCTGATGGTGACGCAGTAAAAATAAGGCCAGCAAGGTGGAAATGGCAAAGACTGTGTGAGTGGGTCAGGGTGATAGTGATGCAGTAAATGTGAGGAGGTCAGGGTGAGTGTGACGCAGTAAATGAGAGAGGATCAGAGTGAGAGTGACGCAGTAAGTCTGAGGGGACAGACTGATATTGATGCAGCAAGTATGAAGGGGTCAGGCTGATAGTGACACAGTCAGTGTGACGGGGGAGAGTTTTAATTACACAGTAAGTGCGAGGCCTCAGACTGAAACTGATACAAAAAAATGTGAGTGGGTAAGGGTGATAATGACGCAGAATGTCTGAGGGGTCAGGCTGATAGTGACGCAGTCAGTGTGATGGGGCAGAGTTTTAGTAACATGGTAAGCGTGAGGCGTCAGTCTGATACTGACACAAAAAGTGTGATGGAGTCAGGCTGATAGTGACGCAGTAGGTTTTAGGAGTGAGGGTGATATTAACATAGGAATTGCGAGGGCGTCACTGATAGTGACGCAATATGTGTGTGGCTGTCAGGCTGATGGTTACGCAGTAAAGACGAGGATGTCAAGGTGAAACTAGTGCAGTAAGTATGAGGATGGCAGATGGACAGTGATGCAGTAAGTGTGAGGGGTTCACGCTGATATTGAGGCATGCAAGTGTGAGGGGCCAGGTTGATAGTGACGCTGTGTGCCCGCGGCTCCGGCTGATAACGAGGCAGAAAATGTGAGTGTCTCAGTGTGACAGTGACTCATTACGTGTGAGAGAGTCAGGGTGATAATGACAGAGAAAGTGTGAGGGGGTCAGGTTGATACTGATGCTGTAATTGTGAGCTTGGTCAGCGTGATAGTGAGGGGCTCAGGCTGATAGCTACACAGCAATTGTGAGGGGGTCAGTGTATTAGTGTCGCAAAACGTGTGAGCGGGTCAGGCTAATAGTGATGCAGTACGTGTGAGGTGTCAGGCCGATAGTGACGCAGTAAAGGTGAGAGTGTTGGTGTGCTAGTGACGCAGTAAGTGTGAGCCGCTCAGGATGATAGTGATGCAATAAGTGTGAGGTTTCACGTAGACACCCATGCGGTAAGTGTGACGTGTTCAGGGTGTCAGTGACGCAGACACTTTGAGGGTGTCAGATTGAGAGTGACGCAGGAAATGTGAGGGGACAGGTTGATAGTGACACAGTAAGTGTAAGGGGTCAGGCTGATAATGATATACTAATTCTGATGGAGTCAGGATAATAGTGGTGCAGTGAGTATGCGCTGTCAGGGTGATAGTAATACACACGGTGTGAGTGGGATAGAGTTATAGTGATGCAGCAAGTATGAGGAGGT
>NW_025211168.1:20433-22000 GCF_004010195.1 Chiloscyllium plagiosum
GATATCAAGGATAACACTTTAAACCTCAGATCATTTGAGTGTGAACCTGTAAGTGTTTGTGCAGGGTCCTTTCTCAATTATGAAAATGTGGAAAAGATGGAGACCTGAATAGACTTGAAGGTCAAGATACACTAAGTCTATGAAGTTAAAAATCACATAACGCCAGGTTGTAGTCCAACAAGTTTATTTGGAAACACTAGATTTTGAGACACTATCGCTTCGTCAGGTGGCCGTGACTCAAAAGCTAGTGCTTTCAAATATACCTGTTGGACTATAACCTGGCGTTGTGTGAATTTTAACTTTGTTCCACACCCCCCACCCAAGTCCAACCCCAGCACCTCAAAATTATAAGTCTACAAAAGTCATCAAAAAGGCTAATACAATACTGGTGTTTATATCCAGAGGAATATAATGTGAGGCTGGAGATCTGGGGAAGGTGGAAGGGACGTGGTGAGTTTAGAAGTCACCCTTCAGTTGTACAAAACCCTGGTCAGATCAGTCCTCGACCTTGTAGAAAAGTTATGGTCAAAATATTTTGGCTTTTCACTGGCCTGCCTAACAAGGACTGATCCACTTCCACTGAACAATCTTCAATGAGCCTGCCTCTACTACCTTCTGTAGCAGAGAGCACCAAACTCACACACTCTCTGACAGAAAAAAGAAACTTTCCTAATTTTTGTCTGAAAAACTCCAATTTTAAAATAGCACCTCCTAGTTCTGGACAGATGCACAACAGGAAACATCCTTTCCATGTCCACCTTGTCAAGACCATTCACTTCAAACAAGTTGACCTTCATTTTTCTAAACTGCAGAGGAAACAATCTGTTCAACCATCCTCATAAAACCACATATTTATTGCTGACATCAATCAAAGAACCGCCTCTCAATCACTTCCAACTATTAACCTCTTTCCTTAAATAACGAGATCAGAACTGCAAACAGTATTCGAGATGTGTTTGCATAAACGCCCTGCATAACTGAAGTAAAACATTGTTACTTTTATGTTCAACTTCTCTCACAATGAAGGATAGCATTCTATAAGCTTTCTTAATTATTTTCAGTGCATGAATATGAGCGCAAAGTGACTTGTGCATTGGAATACCTCCATTTCTCTGTACCTGAGAGTTCTGCAATTGTTCTCCATTTAAATAACATTCTACTTTTATTTATTCTTCTTGCCAAAGTGAATAACGTCACATCTTTGCAGGTTATACCCCATCTGCCAGGTATTTTAGTCACACACTCAACTGATCTATATCTGTCTACCATCTGCTTCTGCCTTCTTTGTAACATAACTTCCCACCTGCCTTGCTGTCATTTATGGGTTTTGCTATCATACCTTCACTCCCCTCATCAAAGACATTGATGTAATTTGTAAAAGATTTATGTCCCAGCACAGATTCCTGAGGAACTCTAGGGAAAAAAGATCAAACCAATGGCACTTCTCAAAGGAGAAAGACAGACAAAAGGCAGCGATCACATGGAGAGTGAGGGAGAGAGAGAAAGAAACCTACAGTAGTAAGTCTGCACAGTTACTGCCTTTGCTGCTTGAGTTCATGAATCTTCG
>NW_025211169.1:0-1487 GCF_004010195.1 Chiloscyllium plagiosum
TGGAGTCACAGCTAGATAGTGAAGGTGGTGTTTGGTATGCTTTTCTTTATTGTTCTGTGCAGAGTGTAGGAATTGGTAGCTCATGTTGTGGCTTTACAGGATATTGGTTAGGCCACTATTGGAATATTGTGTGCAGTTCTGGTCTCCCTGCCATAGGAAGGATACTGTGATACTTGTAAAGGTTCAGAAAAGCTTTACAAGGATGTTACCAGGGTTGGAAGGTTTGAGCTAAATAGGGAGAGGCTGAACAAGCTGGGGCAATTGTCCCTGGAGCATCGGAGGCTGAGGGATGACCTGATAGGGGTTGATAAAATTATAAGGGACATGGATAGGATAAATAGGCAATGTCTTTTCCCTGGGGTGGGGGAGTGCAAACCTAGAGGGCATAGGTTTAAGGTGAGAGGGGAAAGATTTAAAAGTGATTGAAGAGGCAACTTTTACGTGTAGAGGGTGGTGCATGTATGGAATGAGCTGCCAGAGGAAGTGGTGGAGGTTGGTACAATTACAGCAATTTAAAAGGCATCTGGATGGGTATATGAATAGGAAAAGTTTAGAGGGATATGGGCCAAGTGCTAGCAAATGGGACTAGATTAATTTACAATATCTGGTCGGCATGGACGAGTTGGACCGAAGGGTCTGTTTCCATGCTGTACAATAGTATGTATGACGCAACTGCGCAACCATACTATTCACAATACACTTGCAGATCCTATGTTTTCAAAATAGTCTCATCACATGTCTACTTTACTCATTTCACAATCAATTTCTTAACTTATTCTTTGATCATTTTACCTTAGTTTCTTTTTGCTCATATAATTTTTTTTTACTTCTTTCCTAAAATCATCATACCTTATTTGTTGTCTTCTCTTGTATTGTCCTTATATTAAAGTATAAGAGTAGGAGTGTCTCCTGGTCAACCAAGCTTGATACACAGTGGCACCCCATCAAGCTAGACTCAGACTTGCGTACGGTTCCAGGAAAATATAGCTAAGGGTACAGACAAGCACATGCTTTGTCTGCATCATTCACTATTAGTTATGAGAACAGAAATTATTATCTAATGTGTACCTTTTCCTTCAGCTTCATTTTTTTCTCATTATTGTATTATACTGCACCAGAGAGAACGAGAAAGAGAGAAAGAGAATGAAAGAGAGAGAGAGAACAAGAGAAAGGGAGGGAGAGAGAAAGGGAGGGAGAGAGAAAGGGAGGGAGAGAGAAAGGGAGGGAGAGAGCTTCATTTTTTTCTCATTATTGTATTATACTGCACCAGAGAGAACGAGAAAGAGAGAAAGAGAATGAAAGAGAGAGAGAGAACAAGAGAAAGGGAGGGAGAGAGAAAGGGAGGGAGAGAGAAAGGGAGGGAGAGAGAAAGGGAGGGAGAGAGAAAGGGAGGGAGAGAGAAAGGGAGGGAGAGAGAGAAAAAGGAAGAAAGAAAGATAGAAAGAAAGATAGAAAGAAAGAAAGAAAGAAAGAAAGAAAGAAAGAAA
>NW_025211169.1:7666-8289 GCF_004010195.1 Chiloscyllium plagiosum
TACCTTACGCTGAAAGACTGGAGCGACTGGGCTTGTATACCCTTGAGTTTAGAAGACTGAGAGGGGATCTGATTGAGACATATAAGATTATTAAAGGGTTGGACACTCTGGAGGCATGAAACATGTTTCCGCTGATGGGTGAGGACACAGCTTAAAAATACGGGGTAGACCATTTAGGACAGAGATGAGGAGAAACGTCTTCACCCAGAGAGTGGTGTCTGTGTGGAATGCTCTTCCCCAGGAGGCAGTGGAGGCCCAGTCTCTGGATTCATTTAAGAAAGAGTTGGATAGAGCTCTCAAGGATTGTGGAATCAGGGGTTATGGAGATAAGGCAGGAACAGGATACTGATTAAGGATGATCAGCCATGATCATATTGAATGGTGGTGCTGGCTCGAAGGGCTGAATGGCCTACTCCTGCACCTATTGTCTATTGACAGGGACAGCACGGGGTTAGATACAGAGTAAAGCTTCCTCTACACTGTCCCCCCCCATCAGCACTCCCAGGACAGGGGCAGCACGGGGTTAGATACAGAGGAAAGCTCCCTCTACACTGTCCCACACATCATACCCTCCCAGGGACAGGGACAGCACGGGGTTAGATACAGAGTAAAGCTCCCTCTAC
>NW_025211169.1:8296-11275 GCF_004010195.1 Chiloscyllium plagiosum
GAATGGCCTACTCCTGCACCTATTGTCTATTGACAGGGACAGCACGGGGTTAGATACAGAGTAAAGCTCCCTCTACATTGTTCCCCATTAAACACTCCCAGGCCAGGGCTAGTACAGAATAGGCCTTAGTTATACGAGAAGTAATCAGAGTGAAAGTAGGTTATGAGCATCAATCTCTGTTTGTACAGACTCACTTATGTCTAAATGTGGAAGGGGGATGTGTAACGGAGAAGGTAGAAATCACTGGGTCATGTGGAAGGGGTAAGGGCCTGTAGCTGAGTTAGAAACAAGTGTGTAGATGGGGCACTGTGAAATTGAGCAGAAGACCAGAAGGGGTAGGAGCAGGAGGCCATTCAGCCCATTAAGCCTGCCTATAGAACGACATTGTGGCTGCTCTGATCATCTCAACTCCACTTTCCTGCCTTTCTCCAATTCTCTTCTTAATTAAAACTCCGTCTCTCTGAACGGTCTTCATGACCCAGCCTCAACAGCCCTCCACAATGAGGTATGGCACAGATCCACTCCCCTCAGAGCAGGCGTTCCTCCTGACCTCTGCTGGAAATAGGCAAGCCCCCTTGTTCGGAGATGCCACCCTCTGGTCCCACACCAGGGGAAACAGCCGTCCCACATCTCGCTTGGCAACTTCTAGAAGAATATTTCAGGAAAGGTCACCTCTCATTCCAACAAACCCAGGCCCAATCAAATCAACCGGGATTGGCCGGGTTGGCAGTGAGAACAAAGGTCATAGGTTATTGAAGGATTTTCAGAAGATTACATTTGATGCCCGACAGTGTGGAAACAGGCCCTTCGGCCCAACAAGTCCACACCCGACCCTCCAAAGAGTAACCCATCCAGACCCATCCCCCCACTCTATATTTACCCAACCAATGCACCTAACATATGGGCAATTTAGCACGGCCAATCCACCCTGACCTGCACATCTTTTGGATTGTGGGAGGAAACCCACACAGACGTAGGAGACAAACAATTTTTTTTTAAACTAGTAACCCTCTCTCACTAGTATCTTTACATACACGAGGAAGGACACCACTTCGACTGGGACAACACATCCATCCAAGGACAAGCCAAACAGAGCCACGCACGAGAATTCCTGGAAGCACGGCATTCCAACCGGAACTCTATCAACAAACACATCGGGTTAGACCCCATCTACCGCCCACTGAGAAAAGGAACCGGAAGTGACTTCACCACCGGAAATGACATCCTGAAGAAGGGCTAATGCCCGAAACGTCGATTCTCCTGTTCCCTAGATGCTGCCTGACCTGCTGCGCTTTTCCAGCAACACATTTCCATCTCTGATCTCCAGCATCTGCAGACCTCACTTTCTCCTCTGTTTGGCTTGTCCTATAATAGCTGAACGTATACCCGTTCAGATACCAATGCCGGAGGAAAGATCACAAGCGCTTCATAGGAGGCTCCCAAGCCCTGAGGATGTCACCTAGACAGGGGACGAAACGTCTGCAACACAAATTGCCAGCTCGGTGAACAGTATTTATAAAACCTCTTTGGATTCTCCTTAATTCTATTTGCCAAAGCTATCTCATATCCCCTTTTTGCCCTCCTGATTTCCCTCTTAAGTATACTCCTCCGGCTTTTTCCTCTTGTAAGGATTCACTCGATCTATCCTGTCTATACCCGACATATGCTTCCTTCTTTTTCTTAACCAAACCCTGAATTTCTTTAGTCATCCAGCATTCCCTATACCTACCAGCCTTCCCTTTCACCCTGACAGGAATATACTTTCTCTGGATTCCTGTTATCGCATTTCTGAAGGCTTCCCATTTTCCAGCCGTCCCTTTACCTGCGAACATCTGCCTCCAGTCAGCTTTCGAAAGTTCCTCCCTCATACCGTCAAAATTAGCCTTTCTCAAATTTAGAACTTCAACTTTGAGATCTGGTCTACCCTTTTCCCATACTATTTTAAAACTAATAGAATTATGGTCTTAGTGAGTTTTGAGAAGATTTGTAGCTCAGGTTGAGGTTTTGGATGTCGGTTTGCTCGCTGAGCTGGAAGGTTCATTTCCAGACGTTTCGTCACCCTACTAGGTAACGACTTCAGTGGGCCTCAGACGAAGCAGTGTACATGATTCCTGCTTTCTATTTATATGTTTGGGCTGGTGATGTCAGTTCCTGTGGTGATGTCATTTCCTGAAGAAGGGCTAATGCCCGAAACGTCGATTCTCCTGTTCCCTAGATGCTGCCTGACCTGCTGCGCTTTTCCAGCAACACATTTCCAAGCCAAACAGAGGACAGCCAGGGAATTGCTAGAGACATGGCACTCATCCACAGATTGTAACAACAAACACATCGACCTGGACCCAATATACCGGCCACTACAGCGGACAGCTGGAACTGGCAACCGGAAGCAGCAGGGACAGGCCACTATAAATACCGGAGGAAACATCACAGAAGCGCTTCACAGGAGGCTCCCAAGCTCTGAGGATGTCACCTAGACAGGGGACGAAACGTCTGCAACACAAATTCCCAGCTCAGCGAACAGAACCACAACAACGAGCACCCGAGCTACAAATCTTCGCACAAACCTTTTACAAATACATTAAAGACAAAAGGGTAACTAGGGAGAGAGTAGGGCCCCTCAAAGATCAGCAAAGCAGCCTTTGTGTGGAGCCGCAGTAGATAGGCAGATACTAAACGAGTATTTTGCATCAGTATTTACTGTGGAAAAGGACATGAAAGATATAGAATGTAAGGAAATAGATGGTGACACCTTGCAACATGTCCAGATTACAGAGGAGGAAGTGCTGGATATGTCTTGAAATGGTTAAAGGTGGATAAATCCCCAGGACCTGATCAGGTGTACCCGAGAACTCTGTGGGAAGCTCGAGAAGTGATTGCTGGGCCTCTTGCTGAGATATTTGTATTATCGATAGTCACAGGTGAGGTGCCGGAAGACTGGAGGTTGGCAAATGTGGTGCCACCATGTAAGAAGGGTGGTAA
>NW_025211169.1:12143-16714 GCF_004010195.1 Chiloscyllium plagiosum
CATAGGTTTAGGGTGAGAGGGGAAAGATATAAAAGAGACCCAAGGGGCAACTTTTTCACACAGAGGGTGGTACGGGTATGGAATGAGCTGCCAGAGGATGTGGTGGAGGCTGGTACAATAACAACGTTTAAAAGGATCTGGATGGGTACATGGACAGGAAGGGTTTAGAGGGATATGGGCCAAGTGCTGGCAAATGGGACGGGATTACTTCAGGATATCTGGTCAGCACAGATGAGTTGGACCGAAGGGTCTGTTTCCGTGCTGTACGTCTCTCGGTCACGAAGTGCAGATTTAGTATAGCTTTGGCTGTCCAGGCTTGGTGGGGCAAAGGGTGTTTTTCTCAATCAGCAGTTCCCTGACACTGCAGCCACTAAACTCGGAGCTTCCCACCCCTTCTGCCCAGGTCGAGCTGAAGAATATCACAAAACAAACTATACATCACAACAAAAACCTTTCGCACAACTTCTCCAATTCACAAAAACACCACTCAGCTTGTGCCTCACTCAGAATGCATTCCCTTCTAACGGGCTGGGTGAAGCAGAATGATCCTGTAAAACCGGCAAATCCACTTATTGTTATGTAAATAAGGGTGCTGCCCCTTTAAGAGAGCTGGTCAGGTGACCCAGAAGGGCAAAGCCTGGCTCCAGTCTCGATGTGAGCTTTGTTAATGAAGTCTTTCTGTTCAGATTTACCGTGGTATCTCATGCCCAATTCCAAAGGACGCCCTAATGTAATATTTATCCTACTCCATGTATTCCTTTGAGTTTTCCCAAGTGATGATTCGTCGTTTCCATTTAAGAACTTCGCCCGAATGAACGGACCTCTTGTCAGAACCTTCGTTGAGAGTTCTCATGTTTGCTTTTCTCAGCGTGGCTCGGGAGCTGTGAACTGAGAACCGACCTTTGGACTGTGAGCAGCAGCTTGTGTTAAAAGCCAAACAAATAAGCTGTCTGAGGGGCCAGACCTGGATCAGTTCTGTACCAAAAGGTTCGACAGACCCTTCTGGCACCAGAGGACAGCAAAGTGTTGGCCATGAATGAAGACTGGGCCGAGCAAATCCGATGCCCAAGCAGATGTCAAATGGGAACTGGGGAGCTCGTGGGGAGATGGGGAGTCTGACAGGTTTGGGTGATGTGTTCCGGCAGGGGGAGTTTGGTTGTGGACTGTTTGCAAGCTCCCTGCCTGACACGCCGTTATCAGCTACTGCAAGTTCCGACAACAGAAACTGAGGAAGGGGTGGAAGTAAGCAGGTGCCACCTGACCCCGAAACGTGACCTCTAATTTCTCTCTGCGCACGCTCGCCAGGCCTGCTGAGTTTTTCCAGCAATTTGTTTCTGATTTCCAGCATTCGCAGTTCTATTGCGCTTTCTATATTACTGACTTCGAGTCAAAGAGATGTACAACCTGTCCACACTGACCAGATATCCCAACCCAATCTAGCAGCTCATTTCAAACACGTACCACCCTCTGTGTGAAAAAGTTGCCCCTTAGGTCTCTTTTATATCTTTCCCCTCTCACCCTAAACCTATGCCCTCTAGTTCTGGACTCCCCTCCCCCAGGGAAAAGACTTTGCCTATTTATCCTATCCATGCCCCTCAATTTTGTAAACCTCTATAAGGTTACCACTCAGCCTCCGACACTCCAGGGAAAACAGCCCCAGCCTGTTCAGCCTCTCCCTGGAGCTCAGATCCTCTGGCGCTGTGAGACAGCAGTGCTAACCACTGAGCCACCGTGCCACCCACTTCCCGCTACCTCTCGCAACGTTGAGGGTCGTTGAAGGTTTCGGTGTTACTGTTGTGTCGCAGTTTGGTTTGGCTCTCTGTCTCTGTGTCGTCTCAGTCCAACGACATGACCACAACTGAATTCAAATGGACGAACCCCAGTGGATTTCGTAGGTGGAATTGTTGTTAACAAACAGTAAGGAGTGTGATCCTTCACTTCAGTCCTCTGGGCATTGGTGATGGTGTGCCAGAGTTAGCGGTTTGGAAGCAGATGGGATCCCTCTGCAGCTCCTTGTGCTTGACAACTTTGAATGACTTCCCAGAAAACTCGACAACCCTGACCAAACTCTATCTCAACTGGTAGTCCACGAGGGGCAGCAAACTGTGTGAACTTCGCTCCAATGACCCGAGCTGTAATTGTCATTAAAGGGATGACTTCTGGGGAATCAAACTGTCACGTGCATAACTGCGATGGGACAATGGTGACCGGCTTGTGGTAATGGTCCTCCACAACATCCACCTATAACCAGGAGAGGTATCAGATTCCCTGTTGAGGTTTGCCAGTCTCCTGACAGAAACGACGTGGTTTCCAGAACTACATGACACCTTTGAGGTCCTGGCCTGTGTAAAATACCTAGTTATTGATGCCTGTCGGCCTGGCCAGCGGAATTTCATGCGTTACATGCAATAGCTCATAATGATGAGGAACTGTCCATTCTTCATCCGAGCTCATCAGGATGCTGTTTTGAACAAAACACCACTCAGCTTCAGTGTCAGTGACCTCTGTGAACTTCATTAACTATGAAGGGTCACCAGACCTGAAATGTTGACTTGGATTTCTCCTCACAGGTACTGCCAGACCAGCTGAGGTTTTCCAGCAACTTCTGTCTTTGTTTCAATAACTCTGGGCCTGCTTCCAATTCACCAGGTCATGCAGCAGGCAAACTGACCTTTCGGTCCCCATCAGTCCGTGCTGACCATAATGCCAAACTAAACTCCTCCCAGCGGCCTGCTCCGAGCTCGTATCCCTCACAACCTTCCCGATCCACACACTTGTCCAAAAGTCTTGTAAATATTGGAACTGTACCCACATCCTCTCCACACACAAACCACGCTGTGGACAAAACAAACTGCCCCTCATGACTTGTTGAAAGCTTTTCCCTCTCACCTTGAAAGCTTGTGTTGAAATGCCCCGCCTAAGGGACAAGACGCCTGATCGCACAGAGGCAGAGCAGAGTCCGACAGCACAGAGACAGGCCCTTCCCCCAAACCGGCCCTCGCTGACTAAAATGTCCATCCACACCAACCCCATTCCCCGCAGTGACCTGACTGAAACACCTCATTATTTTGTGAAGGTTTATAAAGGTCACACAGCAACCTCCCACGCTCCAGTGAACAATGCCCCAGTCTGTCCAACCCCTCCTCAGAACTCAAACTCTCCATTCCCAGCCACATCCTGGGAAAAAAACTTCTTCTCAATTACCTTCGTTGTGAAGCCCGGTTTCACCAAGCTTCAACGTTTAACTGGAGTGTTACTGTGACCCTCTGCTGATGGACTTTGCTTTGGTCAGCACGCAACAGAAAACAAACCCAGAAACTATTCTTAGAATCCCTACAGTGTGGAAACAGGCCCTTCGGCCCGACTGACCCGCCGAAGCGCAATCCACCCACACCCCCACATTTACCACTTCAGCTAACACTGCGGGCAATTTAGCATGGCCAATCCAGCCTAACCTGCACATCTTTGGGCTGTGGGAGGAAACCGGAGGAAACCCACGCAGACCCGGGGAGAATGTGCAAACTCCACCCAGACAGTCGCCTGAGGCGGGAATCGAACCTGGGTCCCTGGCGCTGTGAGGCAGCAGTGCCACACCACAGAGACAGGACCTTTGGCCCAAACTGGTCCAGACTGAACAAAATGTCCGCCCACACTGACCCCATTTCCCTGCCCTTGGCCCCTACCCTTCCAATCCTTTCCTATCTGTGTATTTGTCCAAATGCCTTTTAATGTTGTTAGTGTACCCGCCTCAACCATTCCCGCTGGCAGCTCATTCCATCTGCGTCCCACCCTCTGTGTAAAAACCTGACCCCTCAGGTTCCCTTTTATTCTTTCCCCTCTAACCTGAAACTGATGTTCTCTCGTCCTCGAGTGCCCAACCTTGGGAAAAAGACTGAATGCATTCAGCCTATCTGTGCCCCTCATAATTTCATACCCCTCCTTCAGGTCCCCCCTCAGTCTCCTACACTCGAAAGGAAAACATCCTCGCTTGTCCAATCTCTCCCCACAACTCAGACCGTTGAGTCCAGGCAACATCCTTCTGCACTCCTTCCAGTTTAATAACATCCTTCCCATAACAAGGCAACCAAAACTGAACACAATACTCCGTGTGTCGCCTATCCAATGTCCTGTTTAACTGCAACAGACCTTTACAACTTCTACACTCACTGCCCTGACTGATGAAGGCCAGTGTGCCAAAAGCTGCCTTCACTGCCCTGTCTACCTGGGACTCCACTTTCAGAGAACTGTGCACCTGAACTCCAAGGTCCCTCTGTTCCACAACACTCCTTAAGGCCCGACCATTCACCATCAAACTCTTACCTGGATTTGACTTTCCGAAATTTACTCCAAGTCTAAGTGCAGTATTAGTACCTTAGATACCTCAGACTTCCAGCTCTCTGAGGTAGACAGGCAGGAGGCTGGGGGAACACAGCAAGGCAGGCAGCATCAGGAGGGACAGGCAGGAGGCTGGGGGAACACAGCAAGGCAGGCAGCAGCAGGAGGGACAGGCAGGAGGCTGGGGGAGCACAGCAAGGCAGGCAGCATCAGGAGAGACAGGCAGGAGGCTGGGG
>NW_025211169.1:20381-22000 GCF_004010195.1 Chiloscyllium plagiosum
ATAAGAATATAGAAGGCATGGCTAGTAAGTTTGGGGATGACACCAAGATTGATGGTACAGTGGACAGTGAAGAAGGTTATCTAAGATTACAAAGAGATCTTGATCATTTAGGTCAATGGGCTGAGGAGTGCCGATGGAGTTTAATTTGGATAAATGAGAGGTATTGCATTTTGGTAAAGCAAACAGGGGAAGGACTTATACAACTAATGGTAGGGCCTTAGGTAGTCATGGAGTCATAGAGTCCTACAGCACCGAGGCAGGTCTTTTGGCCCAAACTGGTCCACCTGACCAAAATGTCTGTCTACGCTAATCCCATTTCCCTGCACTAGGTCCCTATCCTTCTAATCTTTTCGTATCCATGTATTTGTCCAAAAGCTTTTAAAATGTTATTAACGTACCCACCTCAACCATTTCCTCTGGCAGCTCATTTCATATGCATATCACCCTCTGTCAAAAGGTTTCCCCTCAAGTTCCCTTTCATTCTTTCCTCTCTAATCTTAAATTGATGTCCTCTTGTCCTTGATTCCCCAACGCTGGGAAAAAGACTGAGTACCTTCACCATATTCATGCCTCTCATGATCTTATACACATTTATAAGGGTCCCCCCTCAGTCTCCTACGCTCTAAAGAAAAAAGTCTTAGCTTGTCCAACCTCTCCCTATAATTCAGGCTATTGAATCCAGGCAACATCCTTGTAAATTTCTTCTGCACTCTTTCCAGTTTAACAACACCCTTCCTCTAACAATGTTCTGTATAACTGCAACATAACTTTTCAATTTCTGTACTCAATGCCCTGACTGATGAAGGCCAGTTTGCCAAAAGCCATTTCGCTCACCTATGAACCAGGCAAGACTCCGTCAAAACATTTCGAGAAAGTAGCCTGGACTCCATCTTTGTTAGTTGTTTTAAGTTGGTGTAGTGTGGAAATTCCAGGAGTGATGCAGTTGGCCAACCACTTAAGTTCTGTTTTGTTTAAAACTATTTGCAAGATTACCAAATGAAATACAAACAAAACAGAACAGAATATAAAATAAATTAACCTATCCAAAAACCCAACAGGTCATTCCAACTTAATGATGCTATTCCAAATTTCTGCAACAAACCCCATAAGCACCTCCTGGCAAAAAAGGTAAAATCAAACACAGGGTCTCACAGGAGAGAGAGATGGCAGAGAGATTCAGCATGGAACAGCTTTTCCATGTAGCTGTTTCGTTGACCAGCAGCCTCAAAACTGACTGCTTGCTCTGAACAGCCAGACTGCTAAAACCAAATCAAACACAACCAAACCAATGTACAGCTAACCTGGGAGAACTGGCCACTCCCTTTTCATTGTACAAGTGTCTGTTTTTTTAAACTTTAAAACTTCCTCAAGTAGATGAACATTTTGGAACCTGTGTCTTTATGACCTCCTGAAGAAAAAAATCCAAGGACAACACAACCTTGTCAAAGGAGCCGCATCATCAAACTGCCCTGTTCTACCTGTGATTTCACTTTCAGAGAACTGTGAACCTTAGCTCCAAGATCCCTCTGTTCCATTACATTCCTTAAGGTCTTTGCATTCACCATGAAACTCCTACCTTGATTTGACTTTCTAAAATACACATTTATTTTTATTAAACT
>NW_025211170.1:0-395 GCF_004010195.1 Chiloscyllium plagiosum
AAATATCTACTTCAGATAAAAGGTGGGGAGGGACCCGTATTCGACTGAAGATTGCATTGTCAAAAACTGAGGCGACTACAACTAAACCCCAATGAAACATAACTATAAGACATTGTATTGCACCAAACACAGGTACAAATGAAACACAGATAGAAGCAGCTTTATTTAAAATTGTGCTTTGCAATTTCATTTCCACATGCAAGTGATCTGGAAACAAATGGGATCAAAAACACCAAGGTAAACTAGCAGTGTCCTTAATTAACCTTCAACATCAGAAGGGTAGTGGGGCAAGGAGTGAGAGAGCAGCCAACAAATGGAACGACTACAGAAGAGGGAATGGGATAAGAGAGTGAAAGGAGAAGGGGCTATGCTGGTGGAGGGAAGAACTGGACAGG
>NW_025211170.1:1674-18428 GCF_004010195.1 Chiloscyllium plagiosum
GAAAGTAAAAGTTGTCAGTGAAAGAGGGAGATTAAGTGGGTGGGCGTTGATGAGAAAGATGGAGGCGGCAGAGTGTTTGGGGATGGAGACAGGGGGAGAGTGGCGGAGGGGTGTATAGACAGACGTATAGAGGGTGGGGGAGTCAGACAGAGATTGTGTAGGACAATAGACAATAGGTGCAGGAGTAGGCCATTTAGCCCTACGAGCCTGCACCGCCATTCAATATGATCACGGCTGATCATTCCTAATCAGTATCCTCTTCCTGCCATAACTCCATAACCCTTGATTCCACTATCTTTGAGACCTCTATCCAACTCTTTCTTAAATGAATTCAGAGACTGGACCTCCACTGCCCGCTGGGGCAGAGCATTCCACACAGCCACCACTCTCTGGGTGAAGAGGTTTCTCCTCACCTCTGTCCTAAATGGTCTACCACGTATTTTTAATCTGTGTCCTCTGGTTCGGCACTCACCCATCAGAGGAAACATGTTTCCTGCTGCCAGAGTGTCCAATCCTTTCATAACCTTATATGTCTCAATCAGATCCCCTCTCAGTCTTCTAAACTCAAGGGTATACAAGCCCAGTCGCTTCAGTCTTTCAGTGTAAGGTAATCCCGCCATTCCGGGAATTGACCTCGTGAACCTACGCTGCACTCCGTCAATAGCCAGAATGTCTTTTCTCAAATTTGGATACCAGAACTGCACACAGTCCTCCAGGTGTGGTCTCACCAGGGCCCTGTACAGCTGCAGAAGCACTTCTTTGCTTCTATACTCAATTCCTCTTTATGAAGGCCAGCATGCTATTAGCCTTCTTCACTACCTGCTGTACCTGCATGCTTGCCTTCATTGACTGGTGTACAAGAATACCCAGATCTCTCTGTACTGCCCCTTTACCTGAATGGATTCCATTAAGGTAGTAATATGCCTTCCTGTTCTTGCCACCAAAGTGGATAACCATACATTTATCCACATTAAACTGCATCTGCCATTATTCTGCCCACTCACCTAACTTGTCCAGGTCACCCTGTAATCTCCTAACATGCTCATCACATTTCACCCTGCCACCCAGCTTTGTATCATCAGTAAATTTGCTAATGTTATTGCTGATACCATCTTCTATATCATTAACATATATTGTAAAAAGCTGCAGTCCCATCACGGATCCCTGCGGTACCCCACTGGTCACTGCCTGCCATTCCGAAATGGAGCCATTTATCACTATCCTTTGTTTCCTATCAGCCAACCAATTTTCAATCCAATCTAGTACTTTGCCCCCAATGCCATGCGCCCTTATTTTACTCACTAACCTCCTGTGTGGGACTTTATCAAAAGCTTTCTGAAAGTCCAGGTACACTACATCTACTGGATCTCCCTCGTCCTTCTTCAGAGTTACATCCTCAAAAAATTCAAGAAGATTAGTCAAGCATGATTTCCCCTTCATAAATCCATGCTGACTCTGTCCTATCCTGCTCCTACTATCCAGATGTGCCGTAATTTCATCCTTTATATTAGACTCCAGCATATTTCCCACCACTGAGGTCAGACTAACTGGTCTATAATTTCCTGCTTTCTCTCTCCAACCTTTCTTAAAAAGTGTGTATATCATTAGCCACCCTCCAATCCTCTGGAACCAACCCCGAATCTATGGAACTCTGGAAAATAATCACGATCACCACGATTTCCCGAGCCGTCTCCTTCAGTACCCTGGGATGCAGACCATCAGGCCTCGGAGACTCATCAACCTTCAGACCTAACAGTCTCTCAAACACCAAATCCTGGCAAATATAAATTCTCTTAAGTTCAGGTCCTTCAGCCACTGTTATCTCAGTGAGAGTGCTTGTGTCTTCCCCAGTTAACACAGATCTGAAGTACCCATTTAATTCCTCTGCCATTTCTTTGTTCCCCGTAATATATTCCCCTGTTTCTGTCTTCAAGGGCCCAATTTTTGTCCTAACGATTTTTTTGCCTTGCACATACCCAAAAAAGCTTTTACTATCCTCCTTTATATTAATGGCCAGTTTTCCTTCGTACCTCATTTTTCCTCTGCGTATTTCCTTCTTTGTAATCCCCTGTTGCTCTTTAAAAGCTTCCCAGTCCTCAGTTTTCCCACTTATCTTTGCTATGTTATATTTTTTCTCTTTTAACTTTATATGTTTGTTAACTTCCCTCGCCAGCCACGGCCGCCCAAACCTCCTCCTGGGATCTTTCTTCATTTTAGGAAAGAACTGATCCTGCAACTTCTGCATTATACACAGAAATATCCGCCATTATTCCTTCTTGGTCATCCCTGCTGAGGTATTGCACCATTGAACTTTGGCCAGCCCCTCCCTCATAGCTCCATAGTTCCCTTTATTCAACAGAAGTACTGTCACTTCCGGCTGTACCCTCTCCCTCTCAAATTGCAGATTGAATCTTAATGTATTATGGTCACTACTTTCCAATGGCTCCTTCACTTCGAGGTCTCTGACCAATTCTGGTTCGTTAGACATTGCCGGATCCAAAATTGCCTTCTCCCTGGTCGGCTCCAGCACCAGCTGCTCTAAGAATCCATCTCTGAGGCACTCCACAAAGTCTCTTTCTTGAGGTCCAATACCATCCTGATTATCCCAGTCTACCTGCATGTTAAAATCCCCCATTACAACTGTGGTAACATCTTTGCGACAGGCCAATGTCAGCTCCTGATTTAACTTACACCCGACATCCAGACTACTGTTTGGGGGCCTGTAGATGACTCCCAAGAGGGTCTTTTTACCCTTAGTATTTCGCAGCTCTATTCACTCTGACTCTACATACCCTGACTCTTGGCCCCCCCGCGCAAGGGACTGAATATCCTCCCTTACCAACAAGGCCACCCCACCCCTTCTGCGCGTCAGTCTGTCCTTACGATAGCACGTGTAGCCTTGAATATTAATTTCCCAGGCCCTGTCCACTTGAAGCCACGTCTCAGTTATCCTCACAATATCGTATCTGCCATTTTCCAAAAAGAGCCTCAAGCTCATCCATCTTATATCTAATGCTTCGGGCATTCATGTATAGTATATTGAATTTGTTACTGCTCTCACCCTTCGCATCAACCCCTATTTCACTCAACCTTACAGCATGATCCCTTTCCGAGTTTTCTGCCACATTGGTACAGTTGTCTTTCTTGACGTCCCTTGTTCTAACTTTCCCTTCAATTTCCTTTTTAAACATCCATTTTGTCCCCCCCCCCCCCGCTACTTAGTTTAAATGTAGCGGTGTTGCAGTAGAAAACCTGCCTGCCAGAATGCTGGTCCCTAACCTATTAAGGTGCAAACCGTCTCTCTTGTAGAATTTATGCTTTCCACAAAATATACCCTAGTGATCCAAGTACTTAAATCCTTGCTTCCTGCACCAGTTCCCCAACCACACGTTCAAGTCCATTATCTCCCTGTTTCTGGCCACACCAGCCCGAGGAACTGGTGATGGAGATGGTGAGATGCAGAGAGTGCGAGGAGGGTAGTGAGAGACAGAGACAGAGAGGGCGAGATATTGAGAGAGGGATGAAGGGGGTAAAGGGAGAGAGTAGGAGTGGGTTAGAGAGAGAGAGTAGGAGGGGGTAGAGAGAAGAATGGGATGGGTAGAGAGAGTGGGAGAGGAATGAGAGGAGAAAGAGTGAGAGGAGCGTAGAGAGAGGGGGGACACAAGAGAGGGAATCGCGATTGGGAGGGAATAGAGGGTGTGAGGGGAGAGACAGTTGCTTGGAAGAGAGATTGAGAGAGGGAGAGGAGTGAAAAAGTATGAGGAGGTAGAGAGAGAGTGCGAGGGAGTAGAGCAAGAGGGAGGCAGGAGGTTAGAGACAGAGAGAGACTGGGGATGAGACCATGATCTAAATTGAGAACGGCTGTTGAAATCGGAAGAGCAAAGGGACTTTGGAAGTCCAAGTTTAGGAATTCTATTGAAGGTAAACATGCAGTTTCAGTTGAGAAAATCAAATCAGTAACACTACCATGGAGGGAACATCCCTGGAATGTGTATGAGATTGTTTTCTGGTTCGATACACTGAGGATCCAAATGGATAACTGACCACCTTCGACTGAGTACGGGGTAACACCTGAAGTGGGGTAGCTTATTTCGGTGGACGGTTCCTTTGTGATTTGGAGTGACATCAACAGCATGTGTTCAATGCCTGTAACAGCTAAAGCAGTCCTGAAGGTCTCACCTTCTTAACCTTGCCCCTTGCCTGAGGCACAGTCACTCACAGGGTAAAGCACCATCGGTCGTCTCTCTCTCAAGAGAGACAGCAGTCCGATGGTTACTGGGGATACGGCAACTTTAAGTTCATAATTTTATTGTGTAATGAAAAGGGAATAAATGGTAATCAATCTGCGTGAGGGCTCCTGTGGGAGATTGAAGAATGCATTGAGACGCAGAATGAAAGAGTTGATTCTGAGAATAGGGGATGAAATCTGAATAGAGGAGATCACGGTGGTATAAGGAGAGGGCAGGCTACAATCAATTGGGGAACATAACCTAACTGCGTGAGAAACATATGTACAGCCCTTGGAGGAATTGCAATCGCCGTTCCTATCTGTCACAAAATAAAACAGGATACGTGACTGTGCCATACCTAAGAAGTGATATTAGGGATAGTACTTGATCCAAGGGAGAGGTGGACAAAATGTCTAAAAAGAACATCAGACCTGAAGACCGAGAACATTTCAGATTCCAGCACGATTAAGGGAATGATTAAGAGGGAAAATAAAGTACATGTGTAAGCTTGGGAAATACAAGCTAATTGTAAAATAACCAGAAGGTAGATGAAGAAAAAAAAATGATGGAAGCAAATCCATTGCAATAGGAAACAGAAGAAGATATAATGTGGGATCAAGAGATTGCCAATCACTTAACTGTGTACTGTATTTTGGTTCTGTCATCATAATGGATGACAAATAATATCCCTAAATAGCTGAGGAACGCATGAGAGGAAGAACTGATGAACATCAGTATATATTTGGGAATAGTGTTGTGGAATGTTATAGGATTAAAAGCAAGCACATAACAGCAGATGATATTCTTCACCCAAGAGTACTTAACTAAGTGGCCCAAGAGATAATGGATCTACTCTGAACCAAGGAGCTTGAATCTGAATAGAGTAATTTGAAGATTCAAGATTCTGTAGACTCTGGAACAATTTTATTTAGATTGGAATATAGCTAATGTGACTACATATTTTTAATGAAGTAGATATACAACGTGGAATTAAGGACCAGTTAGCCTAACACTGGGAAACAGTGACAGGATTGGACAGAGTCAGTCAGCATGGATTTAGGAAAGGGAAATGAGGAACTACTCCTGGTGCCTGTGTACACAAGTCGCTGAAAGTAAGCATGTAGGCGCAGCAGGAGATAAAGGAATCGTATGTTGGGCTTTGCAACAAGAGGATTTGAGTGCAGGAATAGGAATGTTTTTTTGAAATTGTACAGTGTCTTTGTGAGACCATACGTGGAGTGCTGTTTGCAGGTTTGACTTGTGGAGACTGTCCAGCAAAGTTTTAACAGACTGATTCTTCAGATGGCAGGACTGAACTTTGGGAACAATGTGGATTGGTTCGGATAAAATATTTAGGAGGATGAAGTAGGATGTCACATAAACAATTACAATTATATCAGAATTAACATAGTAAATGCACGAAGGAAGCCCTCATGTCCAGGGAGTCCATACCCAGCGGTGTGGGGAACATTTGAATGATGAAGGGAAGGCCATATAAGACGCCGAGACGGGTGAACCTGTGGAATTGTCTGCCACAGAAATATGTTAAAATCAAACCATGGATTGTTTCCAGGAAGAACATATGTTTCTGTGGGCTAAAGGGATCAAACTGTACGTGTCTACAGTAAATACAGGATACTGAATATAATGACCAACCTTGATCACAGTGAACATTGGAGCAGCATCAAACACAACAATAACCTCCTTCTGTTTCAATGTTCTATGTTGTATCATTTTAAGATGATATACGAAAGCAATGTTTGTAACTGACACAGATATCAGCACTACCTTATGCTTTTGCATTAAATTTCTATAATACTTTACTGAATGGCAATCTGTGATTAGGTTCACCATACGGATTGGATCACATCATGGTGGTCAGTGGTTGTTTTGTCTCCTATTTCCGATTCAGTTCTCATATTGTTGAATCTTCCGATGAAAAAAAAGAACAACAAAAAAAATAAGAAATCGTCTTTGGAAATTTTCTGAGGGAAGGGTGGTTGGGATAGAATGAATGAAGTGTGTGCAGAAGAGGAGCAATGAGACAAACAATGAGCTGAGTTTTGTAGTGGGGTGGTGGGAGAAGAGCAAAATCAATTTCCAACTGCTGACCCCCAGTCCTCCTCACCTCTATCCCTGCACACTCACAGCCAGGTCAAAGACAGAGATATTCACGGGGACACATTCCCAACAATCCCAGCCACTGACAAACACTTTGGCGAACAGAAGGCTGCAGAAACCAGGCTTAAATTTATTTTGGCACATAGAGAAGTAATTCCGCCAATTTTGTCAATTCCAATTTTCTGCGCAGGTTTACAAACTCTTTAATTAACCTGTTTCTTGCAGGCAGACAGAGATCGAGCTATGCAATCATACAACATAGAAACATACCCTTCAGCCCAACCAGTCTATGCCAACCAGAATCTCAAACTGGAATAGTCCCATCTGTCTTAGCTTTGCCCATATCACTACAAAAAAAGTCATTCATGTGCTTCAATAAACGCCATTCGAATTTTTTTTTTCTATTACTCAATTTATTTTCAAATGTTGTAACCGTACTCACACCAAGAACTTTATTAGGAAGTTCATTCTATGCACGGAGGACTCACTTTATAAAACAGTCTCTTTTTAAATCTCATGTGTCTTTTTAAATTTTCCACTTCTTAACTTAAAAGTCTGCTCACGAAGTTTGAAATCCCTCAACCAACATAAAGCGAACTTGCCATTCACCTTATCTATACACTTAAAGACTTTATAACCTGCTATAAAGTCACCGCTCAATCTCCTATACGCCAATGAAAAAGACTCCCAAAGATTCCTGCTTCTCGTTCAAATACAAAATCTCCATTCCCAACAAAAGCTTCACATGTCCTTACTGCACCTTACCCAGCTAAATACTATCCTTCCTAAAGCAAGACTGGCCACAGTACTTCAGGCAATGCTTCACCAACGTCCTGTACAATCTCAAGATGACGTCCCAACTCCTTTACACAAGGGACTGATCATCCTAAATATCTCCTTTACCACGCGATCTACATGTCACACAAATTTCACTAATTACGTGCCTGAACTCCTCGGTCTCTTTGTTCTACAAATTCAGCCAATGGTATGTTATTAATTGTCTAAGTACTGGCCGTCGGATTTATCCTAATTAAACGCAGCCTGTCAATCCTTAGTCGATTCACGTAGTGATCAAGATCCCTTTGTAATCTCAGGTCACATTGTTCACAGTCCACGCTGCACCAATTTTGATGAAATCTACAAACTTAATTACCATGCCTTCTATTTTTTCATCTAAATAAGTTATACAAAAATCACAAACAGAAGTGTACCCAGCACACATCCCTGTGCAAGGCAGTTGCTAAAAGTCCTCCAATCTGATAAAAAAACACCATCACATTCAGTCTCTGCCTCATACTACTGGACCAATTTTCGATCCAATTGGAAAGCTCTCACTACTTCCCATGTGATATAACTTTAAGAATTAGTCGACCATGTGGAACCTTGTGAAAAGCATTTCCAATGTCCAAATAAACAATGTCTACTGCTCTGCCCTCATCAATCTTTCCAATTATTTTCTCATAAATTCAATCATATCTGTGCGACACACGTTTCCTCACACAAAACTATGCTTAATATTCCTAATCTTACTTTAACTCAAAATACATATATAATCTATATTTAGAACCGCTTTCATAACCTTCCCATTATCAAAGCCAGACTCACAGGTCTATAGTTCGCAGGTTTTTGCTTGCATTATTTCTTAAACATATGTACAATATTCAGTAATCCTCAATCATTCCGATCTTTACCTGTAGATTCACAGAGTCGCAGAGATGTATAGCATGGAAACAGACCCTTCGGTCCAACCCGTCCATGCCGATGAGAAATGCCAACCCAATCTAGTCCCATCTGCCAGCACTCGGCCCATATCCCTGAAAACCCTTCCTATTCATATACCCATCCAAATGCCTCTTAAATGTTCCAATTGTACCAGACTCCACCACATCCTCTGGTATCTCATTCCATACGTGTACCACACTCTGCGTGAAAAAAGTTGCGCCTTCAGTCTCTTTTCCATCTTTATCCTCTCATACTAAACCTATGCTCTCTCGTTCTGCACTCCCAGACCACAGGGAAATTACTTTGTCTATTTATCCTATCCATGTCCCTCATCTTTTGTAAGCATCTATAAGGTCACACTACAGCCTCCGACGCTCCAGGGAAAACAACCCCAGCGTGTTCAGCCTCTCCCTGTAGCTCAGATTCTCCAACCATGGCAACTTCCTTGTAAATCTTTTCTGAACCCTTTCAAATTTCACAACATATTTTCGATAGGAAGGAGACCTGAATTGCATGCAATATCCCAAAAATGGCCTAATGAATGTCCTGTACTGCCGCAACATGACCCCCCCAACTCCTGTACTCAATACTCTGACCAATGAAGGAAAGCATACCAAACGCCTTCTTCACTATCCTATCTTCCTGCGATTCCACTTTAAAGGAGCTCTGAACCTGCACTCGAAGATCTCTTGATTCAGCAACACTCCCTAAGAACTTACCATTAAGTGTATTAGTCCTGATAAGATTTGCTTTCCAAATATGCTGCACTCGCATTTATGTGAATTAAACTCCATCTGCCACTTCTCAGCCCATTGGCCCATCTGGCGCAGATCCTGTTCTAATCTGAGGTAAACCTCTTTGCTGTCCACTACATCCAATTTTGGTGTACCAATTATGCTCGACTCCAAATCATTTATGTAAATGACAAAAAGTAGACGTCCCAGCATCAATCATTGTGGCAATCCATTAGGCTCAGGCCTCCAGTCTGAAAAGCAACCCTCCACCACCATCCTCTGTCTTCTAACTTTGAGCCAGTTCTGTATCCAAATGGGGAGTACTCCCTGTAATCTCTGAGATCTAACCTTGCTAATCAGTCTCCCATAGGGAACCTTGTTGCACTCCTTACTGAAGTCCATATAGATCACATCTACTGCTCTGCCCTCATCAATCCGCTTTGTTACTTCTTCAAAAACCTCGATCAAGTTTGTGAGACATGATTTCCCACGCACAAAGCCATGTTAGTTATCCCGAATCGGTCCTTGCCTTTCCAAATACATATCCATCCTGTCCCTCAGGATTCCCACCAACACCTTGCCCACCACCGAACTCAGGCTCACCGCTCTATAGTTCCCTGGCTTGTCTTTACCGCCCTTCTTAAACAGTGGCACCACGTTTGCCAACCACCAGTCTTCTGCAACCTCACCTGTGAATATCGATGATACAAATGTCTCAGCAAGAGGCCCAGCAATCACTTCTCTTGCTTCCCACAGTGTTCTCGAGTACACCTGATCAGGTCCTGGGGATTTATCCACCTTAAATCGTTTCAAGACTTCCAGCACTTCCTCCACTGTAATCCTGACGTTTTGCCAGATGTCACCATCTATTTCCCTGCAGTTGATATCTTCCATATCCGTTTCCACAGTAAATACTGATTCAAGATATTCATTTAGTATCTCCCCATTTTCTGTGGCTCCACATAAAGGCCGCCTTGCTGATCTTTGAGGGTCTCCATTCTCTCCCTAGTTACCCTTTTGTCCTTAATATATTTGTAAAAACCCTTTGGATTCTCCTTAATTTTATTTGCCAAAGCCATCTCATGTCCCCGTTTTTCCCTCCTGATTTCCCTCTTAAGTATACTCCTACTGCCTTTATACTCTTCTAAGGATTCACTCGATCAATCTTGTCTTTACCTGACATATGCTTGCTTCTTATTCTTAACCAAACCCTCAATTTCTTTAGTCACGCAGTATTCCCTGTCCCTACCAGCCTTCCCTTTCACCCTGACAGGAATATACTTTCTCTGGATTCTTGTTATCTCATTCTGAAGGCTTCCCATTTTCCAGCCGTCCCTTTACCTGCGAACATCTGCCTCCAATCAGCTTTCAAACGTTCTTGCCTAATACCGTCAAAATTGGCCTTTCTCCAAGTTAGAACTTCAACTTTTCGATCTGGTCTATTCTTTTCCATCACTACTTTAAAACGAATAGAATTATGGCCGCTGGGCCCAAAGTGCTCCTCCACTGACACCTCAATCACCTGCCCTGCCTTATTTACCAAGAGTAGACCAAGTTTCACATCTTCTCTCGTTGGTACGTCCACATACTGAATCAGAAAATTGTCTTGTACACTTTTTAGAAATTTCTCTTCATCTAAACCTTTAACACTATGGCAGTCCCAGTCGATGTTTGGAAAATTAAAATCCCCTACCATAACTGTAGTTACAAACTATACAAGTATATCTGCAAGGGGCCTCGCATTTTCCTCACAACTTGCCTCAAAGTCCTATGACACACTAAGTCTGATCCCAGAGAAATATCCAACCATTTATTTTCTAAGAACTCCAACATTGCCTCTTTTGAAATGTGAGCTGTTTTAAAAGTATCAATTTGTATTCTCTAAATACACAGTAAAAACTGATGCGAGACAGTCATTTAGTATGTCTCTCAACTCCTGAGATTCGACACAATGATGACTGTTTTTATCTCTAAAGGGCGCTAATTATTCGCTTGTTTGTGATGCACTTGTAGAATCTCTTTCGATTTTCCCGATTCAGCAAAACTATCTCACATCAACTCTCAAATAAACTGTATATCAACATTAAGAGATTACTGACCTAGAACGCCCAAGTATTTTTGAACTTCCGATATCGGAAGCCTTTCCCCTTGCAGAAAATAGGCTGCGTCACTACTCTTCTAACCAATATGAATGACCTCGGACTTTTTCACACAGATTCCATCTGTGAAATCTTTATACGCTCTCTGAGATTGTCCAAGTCATTCTGCAGCCTTCCCGTTACTAAATACGACCCGTCTTTCCCCTATCATTATGTCATCTAAAAATTTTATAATGACGCCCTCTCCTCCTTTGACCCTATAATTCATGCATAACTTGAATAGTGATGGTCCCAGTACAAACATCTGTGGTACTCCACTAGTCTCCACCTGCCATCTTGAAAAATACCCCTTTATCCCAACTCCATGTTTTCTGCCAGTCAACCAATCTTCAATACAAACCAGTAACTTGCCCCTAACACAATGCATTCTGATTTGACAGCTTCTCATAATCATCTTGTCAATGCCATTTGGAAATACAAACGAGCTAAATCCACTGGCTCTGCTTTGTCTCACTTGATCTTTACCTCTTCAAAGAATTCTTATAAATTTGATGAAGTCCTGATGACTCTTCACGTACTCTGTGACCACATCCTTACAATACCATGCCACGTTGTGTTTAACGTGAGTATTTTGATCGGACATCAGTTCCCTAGAACGTGAATAGCGCTTCGCACACATTAGACACTTGAAAGATTTCTCATCCATGTGAACACGTTGATGATAAAACAGACCCCGGGAATGATGATTCTAATAGTTTGAGACTTTCGAAAATCTCTCCTCAGTGTAAACATGTTGATGCGACTTCAGTTCCACAGAAACTCTGACAAACATCCCACAATCTGAGCATTTGGAAAGTCCATTCTCAGTGTGCACACGTTGATGCCAATTCAGACTCAGCAGCTTACGCAGCACTTCCGGCAGTCTAGGCATTGCAAATACCTCTCCGCACTGCGCACTTGCCGGTGTCTCTGCAGTTTCAATGAACAAGTGAATCTCGTTCGACTCTGGAAGAAATTGAATGGCCACTTCACAGTGTGAACCAGCTTGTTCTCCATGAAGTCAGATAATCCCCTGAATCCAGTTACACAGCGAGAGCACCTGAATGCTCTCTTATCAGCGGGTACGCACTGGTGGGAAAACAGGTTCTGGAAGCTTTGTCGCATTTCCCAATGTGGGGCATTTAAAAATGTCACTAATGTGAGCATATTGAGAAGGCATCAGATCCTTGGGACGTGTATAGCACTTCCAACAGTCAGGACTTTAAAAAGACCTCTCTTTCGAGTGAGCACGTTGATGGGGCATCAGGCCCAAAGAAATCTTGTGCTAATTTCCACAGGTTGAGCATATAAAATGTCTCTCATTAGTATGAGAATGTTGACTGGACATCAAGTCCCTGGAGGTTTTAAAGCATGTTCCACAGTCTGGATATAGAAATGGTCAGTCCTCAGTGTGAACGAGATGCTGCAGCAGCAGGTGAGATGACTGAGTGAATCCCTTCCCACACACTGGACAGGTGAATGACCTATTACTGAATTTCCAGCTCAGATGCGGAATATACTTCATCACCACAATCACTACATTGGCACAGTTTCCTCATGAGTGTAACTGCATTTGGAGTTTGTCAGCTCTTTTGATTGGCTAAAGCGTTGCCCACACACACAACACGTGTACGTTTTCTCTCCCACCATAAAGGGGATGTTTCCTTCCATGCTCAATATGTGGTTACGTTTCATTTGTAATGAAAATGGCGACCCTATCATATCATGGCGTGATGGTTAGTTTGTAAATCTTTCCCTCTAATATACCGTGAACTTAATGTCAAATAGAAGAACAAGAGGCTGAGAGATAACCTCTCACAAGACTCTGTATTCTTTGTGAATGTAGCGACGGAAGGAGACGGAATATCGACACTCACATGACCAGAACGTTGTCAGAATCTTTAAACACACAGTCTCCACCACCAAGAAAGGGTGCAGGATAGCAGTTTGATGTGAACACCATCACCTCTTACGTTGATTCGATCAGGTTAGATTCCCTTAAATGTGCAAACAGGCACTTTGGCACAACAAAACCACACTGAATCGCTGAAGAGTAACGCACTCAGGCCCATTTGCCTCTGACTAATGCCCCTATCACCATGGGAAAATTAGCATGGCCAATCCACCGGACCTGCGCATTTCTGTACTGTGGGAGCAAACCACAGCACCTGGAGAATACCTGTAAACTCCACGCAGATACTGACCCAAGGCTGTAATCGAACCTAGACTTCTTTTGCTATCTGGCAGCAGTGCTTCCCACTGAGCCACCGTGCCACGCCGCAACCTGGAGATTTCTCTCTAGTTCACACACCATCCTGACTTTTCTGACATCCAGTCCTCGTGAGCAGAAAGTTCCTACAGTTTAATCCTGGCAACATTGTGGCCTTTTTCCTCAGACTCCAACACAAACTCTACTGCCTCGCCATGTCACAATCTTTCTCCCCGTCTGATTGTGAACCAAACGCGTCAAAACCATGGGGAAATACTTCACTGGAGATGAGATTTTAATCACATGTCACCATTGTCACCAAGACGCCAATCTTAGTAACACCACCTGAATCCACCAGTCTTTGCTCATCTGCTGCTGAAACTCTCATGAATTCCTTCGTTTCCTAATACCTAATACACTACGAGCCGTCCTCCCACCTGCCATCTCGGAACTTGTCTGATTTTTGCTGCCTCTATTAATGAGTTTACATGAGCTCTGCTTAATATTTTATTCTTCCTTCCATTGCCTGTATCGGAATAAGGTTTTAACCACTGTCCATTCACACTTTCAGCAGCTTTATCTCTTCACAAGAGCTTCAACAATGCTGTAAGAGAAGAACTTAAAGGTTATTCACTCATCCAAAACTTG
The DNA here is from genome assembly GCF_004010195.1 of Chiloscyllium plagiosum. NCBI lineage: Eukaryota > Metazoa > Chordata > Chondrichthyes > Orectolobiformes > Hemiscylliidae > Chiloscyllium > Chiloscyllium plagiosum. The sequence continues at coordinate 15,476 of NW_025211170.1, forward strand.
CACATCATACAAAACTCTGCTCCTGTGTCAGTATTCACATCAAGTCTGGTTGACCCACCAACTCCTTCTATACAAATCTCTTGGTCTTCCGCTGTCGACCTAGACCTGTATTGTCCTCGAGCCTCCACCCTCTCAAGGGCAATGAAGCCAGCGATGCGCACAAACTAAGAACGATTTTTTTTACAAATGTCCTTCAATTTATCTGCATTACATGTAATTCTATTCTCCTGAGCATTCCAAATTTTAACTGTTCTAGATTTGGTGCCTTCAACCTTCAGGTATTAAGGCCATGAGTTGTGAAATCTTTTCACTTAACTTCCCCTGCTTGAACCTCAACTTTGCACTTTCAAATCCTCCTTGAAAACTAAATATTTGAACAGAACATATTTTTTAGCCTCCCTAGTATCTCAATATTTGACTGGGGTGGAAAGTTGATTTATAACACCATAATTATCTAATTTATTTGTTATTGATTTGGACACAAGTCCCAGGCCCTTCCTCATTACTTGGTGAAAAATTGCTCACATGCATGCAACTATGTTTAGCTGTAAAAAAGAAAGCTAATTTAGAGAGTCGATGGATTGAATAATAACGTATCGAAGACTGTTGAGCGCATTCTTGGAAATAACGGAAGGTAGAGATGACAGAGAGTTGATCAAGGACAGCAGAGATGAAACCGAGCAATTGATGGATATTGATTCAGATTTACATTAAAGGTTTCAAATCGGCCAAAGAGACATGTAAAGCTTTCAGAGTTAGCAGAGCACAGCACTGGAAACTGAACTGCGTCGATTAGTCAGCAGGTCTGGTTGCATCTGTGAAGAAACGTCAGGGTTAAACCTATTGGATCCGGTAGTGTATCCACACTTCAGCGAAACGGAAACAGTAAGCCTAATTTCGCATCATAGATGCTTCCAGGTCTGCTGTGCCTTTCTTGCAACGTCTCATTTTCTTTCCAATTTACAGCATTCGCTGTACATTTGTTTTTTTAGTTAGTGCTAATCAATGAGTCGCCATGTTTTTTTTAATGTGCCTGTCACTGTAGATTCTCAATCTAATTGTTATGTACGTGCAATAAATCTCTGTATTGACCTATATATTGCATGTAATAGGGAACAAAATGCCCGTGTGTACTCTAGGTTTATAATATTACAAGGTCTGAGAGTGAGCGACACATTAAACGGTAAAGTCGCCATTGCTATTCGAGACTGTTATTAGAGTAGGACAACTGGAGGTGGTGTACTCTGAGAGATACTATACTACAGATGAGCACAAGGGATGCAAATGCGAGTCATTCGTGGTAGCCTGGCGAATTTAATCCAAAACTGATGGCATCATGAGTGAAAATGTAAAACTGCTCCAACAAAAATTTACTTTTTAGAAATATCTTCACGGAGGAAATTGTAGCCTTCATGCTCCAACAAACATGGAATAACTATTTAGATGAGCACTTAAAACTTTAGAACACACAATGCCAAGTGCTGAAAACTGTGGTTAGAAGTGTGATATTAAATGACTGACAATTATATAATAAGCCAAAGGGACTGTCTGATTGCTGTTAAAACTCAGTGAGTCGTCATCACTGAGCATCTAAACAAGATGACAAAAACAGTGAAAAGAAGTTGCAAGCATTGTGTGCGTCTTCTCCAGTTCTGTGGTTGTTAGGAATCAGCACTTTAACCTTTGTTTCCTGGATTTGATTCAGAGTCATAGAGTCATAGAGATGTATATCACGGAAACAGACCATTCGGTCCAACTCGTCCTTGCTGTCGAGGATTTACTATTCTTGTACAAATTGTGAAATACGTCCTGGAATTCCTGTCATTAAAGACAGTAACGGGAACAACTCTGTCAGACGCGTTGAGAGTTTCACGTCAGAGCTATAAGCATTTGGGTGGAAGACAGCTATCCATTGCTTTGCCCTGCACATAAACAATGTTACAGCAAGCAACTACTTACTGAAGTATTCAAGTTTGTTGAAGATTTAACATCTTGAATGCAGGAAGGTTGGTTCCCTTGTAGGACAGCCTAGTACCAGTGTTTAAATTAGAATGGAATTCACAAATTTAAGACAGAGATGAGAAAGAATTTAGGAGCAGATTACTGCAGGTGCTGTAATCAGTACTGAAAACAATAAACGCTGGAAATCACAACGGGTCAACCGTCATTCATGTGATGTGAAGCGTGGAGGATTCAAAATTTATGCAATTGTGATGAGTGAGGTTGGTCTGCTGCAGTAGAAATTATGCTAAAGAAATTATGTTCAAGTGATTGGAATGTCAGAAGGGCCAAACATGGTGTGATGGTGAACCCATCCCCACTACGTCCCTTTCTTTCAATTTACCTGTTGCATTCTCTGTCACCATATCCTCTCGCCCGTCCACCCACTCCAGTGAGACTGCCTATTCTTTCCAAGCTGGCAAGTAGACAAACTATTGTTCTGTTCACACATCCGTTGGAATTCTTTACCGCTCATTAAGTGTATTTAAGGCTGAGAGTCGCACAGTTTTATTCAGTAAAGTTATGAAGGGTTATGCAGAAAGGCAGGAAAATGAAGCTCAGTATTATCAGATCAGATATGAACTGATTGTATCGCGGAAGAGACTTTGCCACAATGATCTCTTTCTGCTTTCAAAATTAATTGTGTTAAAATATGAATCTTCAAAACTGACTTTGGTAAAGAATGCCGAGTCACTGAAACAAGGAGAGATGCGCAAAGGGCGATACACAAAGTTCAGTCATTGTGGATGTATAATCTGGAGTTAACAGTATACCAGGATAAACAGGAAAACGCGCCATCAGCACTCACATTGTGGGTGGTTGATCCGGAGTGATCAGTATACAAGGGTAAACTAGAAATCCCGCCTTCAGCACCCGCACTGAGCCTGGATCCACAAGATCGACAGTCCCCCCTCACAAACCACCATTGTCCCTCCCTTTTCCTGCCGTCACC
>NW_025211170.1:20842-22000 GCF_004010195.1 Chiloscyllium plagiosum
TGAATATGTCTATCTGTGCAAAACAGTTTTTGGCAGCAAATGTCAATGGAGGAAGTAATTGGAGTGCTTTGCCATTGTAAAAGGTTCTGTTGATGTGATTTTCTCCAATGATTAAGGGGATAATGATGTAACCATCGATGATAAAATTGTAATCAGAGAAGGGAAACAATTGTTCATTTGCCTCGTCAGATCAAACTGTAAAGATCAGTTCAAAATATTAAATAAAATGATTATCAACCCAATTATTTCATGAAAAGCACATCATGCATCTCATCTCAAACTAACATTCATAGAATGCATTTTATAAATTGTTATAGGGCATTTGAAATAAATTGCTTCTTTGACTATTAGCGGAGAGGAAATTGTGTCAAGTGCATTCTCCAGTTAAGACAATGGAGAAGATCATTGTTTGGATACGGTTTTTAGACAGTAGGTACTATAAAGATTTGTAATTTATTCAGCCATAATTGTTGGCTCGATGGATAATTTGTCATGCAAAGTGACTGCAACAGCCTGGGTTCAATTCATGGGCTGGCTGACTCTATTAGCCAAGTCCCGCACTCTTAAACCTCACTTGACCAATAGGTAACACTCAAATGAAGTTCGTCAACATTTATCTGCCTCTAATAAGTGTACAACACAATGGTCTGCTGCAAGTATGGTAGTTTTAGCTTCACTGTTTGATGGATAAATTGTAATGAATCCTACCTGTTGTTTCTGGTGTTGTGGAAGCTGTCGAAGTAATCTCAGAGGTAGTTGGCCCTGTGGAAGTGCTTCCTTTAGAGGTCCCGGAAGATGTCACATATTCTAAGAATGAAACATCAATGAAACAGTGTAAGACTCCCTGAATTCATAAAGAGTGCAATATATAAAGAAAATCTTCACAGAAATAAAATCAAACACATCGATTAGTGCATTGTTGCCAACAAACATTATGAAGCATCTGATGGGAGGGAGATGGATTTCCATGCCTAGATCTTCCATGAACAGTAATGTCTGACACGAATTTCAGACAATTTATGAAATTGAGCTGTTATGAGATGTGTATTATTAAGAAAGATAAGAATATTAAGGAGGTGAGAAATATCTCAGGATAAGAAAAACTGTTATTGTTAGCAGCAATTGTGGTTAGAAGAAGTAATTGGTAGTGCTACACAA
>NW_025211171.1:0-9638 GCF_004010195.1 Chiloscyllium plagiosum
CGCAATATTCCAACAGCGGCCTAACCAATGTCCTGTACAGCCGCAACATGACCTCCCAACTCCTGTACTCAATACTCTGACCAATAAAGGAAAGCATACCAAATGCCTTCTTCACTATACTATCTACTTGCGACTCCACTTTCAAGGAGCTATGAACCTGCCCTCCAATGTCCAGATATAGTCTTTTGATTGCCTGTTTAATAGTCTCATGTTGGTGTTGGCTCAGGAAAGCTCAGCATAATAACCCCCTTCTGGTTGGACTAGCTCAAGTTGAATGGAACCTGTGATGCTGAATGAAAACAGAAAAAGACAGAAGCCAAGAAGATTGTGACATCCACACTTCTCTATTGTCATGTTCCCAAGTTCTGATAAATTGCCTTCCACTAATTCTCTATTAAAAGAACAAAGAAAAGCTACATTCAGAGTTGCTGAAAGGAAGAATAATAAAGCTCACAGAGACAGAAAAGACCCTGGGTACAACCAACAGTGCAGAAAACATCAAGGCATCATCAAAGAAAAGAATAGCTTGTGGCTCCATCCAGAATCTGTTTTATGATTTTAGACTGGTGATACAGAACTGTGGCTCTATGCCTATTTTATTTTCCTCTGCACATTATATTTGTGTTCTTTTTCTTTTTGTTTGTGTGTAAGTGTGTAATTGTGCACGTGTGCGTGTGAGTGAACTTTAAAAGGGGTAAAGGTGAAGTTACATAAATTATAAATCTTGTCTTTTTATTGAGTTGTTTCAGTTACATGGTTATAGATTAGCAATTCATCTAGTCAACATTTTGCAGTTGCTTAAAAATAGTTTGTTTATAATGAATTAGTTATTGTCTAACTAATTGAAAAACCCAATGTACATATTCTTTTCATCAAAACTAAACAGTTGGGTGGAATTATGCAATTTAGTGGTTTAATGAAATTTTCACATTTTTGATGATTTGGGAATGGTGGTGTTTGATTTAAGTGCTTTACCCGAAACGTCGATTTTCCTGCTTCTCGGATGCTGCCTGACCTGCTGTGCTTTTCCAGCACCACTCTAATCTAGACTCTGGTTTCCAGCTTCTGCAGTCCCCACTATTGCCGTGTTTGATTTACAGCCATTATCTGCAGTGACTCATGATAATATGCTTTCTCTTCAATTGTGGACACATAATCTAGATACTTGCCAGACGTCATTGTCACCACTGCCAATAGGTTCTTTAAAGTTCACTGCACTGATTGTTGACTTACTTTGCGTGTTGCTAGTCTAGTCATCCTCACACTCTGATCATGTAGTTTTACCAGATATTTCATGGATCTTGTTTTAATGCTGTCTATTATTAGCTCTTTGATGTTTAGAACTATACCTACGTTGGCTTTGAATGGGCTTCTCATAATGTCAGATCACATGTTTGACCTTTCCTTTCTGCATTGGTGCTTCAACTGTGTCTGGTCCAATCTGCCTTGCAGACAGCATTAAAAACTGGGTAATTTCCTGTTGTGAGTAACTGTAAAAACAAGTACAAGTTTGTGGTCAAACTACTTGTGATTGGAGGAGAGGTCAGAAGAGAAATGGAGCCATAAAATTTGTAGTTAAGGAAGGGGTAAATGATGGAGAAGTCAGCAACAGAACTCAGGCAAAGCTGGAGATTGGGGATATTATGTCAGTGGGTCTCGGCAGGTTTGATCATAGAAAGACTATGGAGACATAAAACAGATCACGGTAAAAAGGAGACTCAAGGTTCTGAACAGTCTTTTACCTTCTCAGATGTTTACGAGTGAGTAGTTTGGAAATGCATGAGAAGAAAGTGGCGTTTGTGACTGAAAGTTTATGTTTTTGTTAAATATAATCACCCAGAATAGCACTAACATGCAGCATCATTTATCGAATCGACAGAGATAGACTTACCAGGCACACCAATAATAGCGAGGATGGGATAGTACCCAGCTTGAATAATCATCAGTACGGCTTCTATCCGCAACGCTAACCATGGCCAATCCTGAGAAAACATGTAAAGACCCCAGGATAAACCCCTGTCCATTGTTGGAACGTTCCAGTCTAATGTTCTCAGATTCTGATCCATTGTTGGAACATTCCAGTCTAATGTTCTCAGATTCTGATCTCTCTCTCTTTCTCTGTAGCTGCTGATCCCAATCTTGTTGGGGTTGACTCTGCTCCGGATACTATGGCATAACAAATTAAACGAAGTCCCTAATTATAGAAGAGCGATATCCTCCAGTGACCCAGTTAGGTCCAGGAAGACCGATATTAATCACAGTCACTGAACAAACAGCTCCAGTTAACCCATTTCACGGAAACTCTGATATATCACAATAATACTTGGTGTGGCTGGGATTTTGATATCGCTGATTATTGAGCTTATGGTAAATCTCCAGTTGTAAACATAGAGGTGAGGGAGAGAGATAATTCTTTCTCTTCACAAGCTCGATGATTCTGCTGTGTTTTAACAGTATAGGAATTGCTGGACGACCAAGGCCGTCTGTGTCTGATCACCAGACCTGCTGCATCTTTTCGTTTTATTTATTTTTGTTTAACTTTGACTTTTGTCTGTTCAGCATTAAACTGCTTAGTTGGGTTTAGGCATTTTTGAGATACTGCAAAAGAGTCATAGACTACGTAGATATAGTCCACTCCTTGCAGCCGCTGCCTGGTCCTATGGAGTGATGGGCAAACTCTCACAGAACCAGGATTCTTAATTTGACCTTTTGCTATTCATTGCTGGAGTCTCAGGAGGATTGGAAGGCAGGACATCTCTCCTGGGTGCTACACACTCTCTCTGTGATTTCTCTCGGAACTGTATTTTTAATGTTCTTTCCTCCTGGATTGGAGAACTGCATGTCAGACAATCTGTTTCCTGCATTTATTTTTTGGCATTTGTGTGCTTATTGGATGATACCATATTGGAGCAGTTACTGTATAGTAGTTAAATAAATTATTATTCTGCTAAGTTTTCCAACAGAATTATGCTATTGCAAGTTCCTCTTCCTTTTGTTGTCTTTTATTGACAATGTTCGAATAAGTTGTGTTTTGCTTAATGTCGAATAAATTTGACAAAGTAAATTCTATCTCAAACACAGCACCTCACATTTTCCAGCGGCATAGTCCATGCTGGAAGAGTGATAATCATGTTAGGAATTATATTGGATACTCAATCCAACTCTCAGATCCAGCCTGGACACAGAAAAGCCCAGATGAGATATCTGCTCAGCATGAAGCACTGCGTAGGCCAGGCTAGTGTAATGCTCAGGAATCCGTCCAGGATCGAACACTGTTTAGAGCTCACCAGTTCACTGCATATGCGTCCAACAGTGCACTGATCTATAAACTTGGATTAGATGATCTGTTTAGCACAGTGCGCTGTGCAGAACACACAAAGGCATTTTTCTATACAAACGAACTTGATATCTGTGCAACATGGGGAGATGTGCAGTGAATAGCAGTGAATGTACCTATTAATCTGGAGCAGTTACCTTCCCAGCATACACAGCTGTGTACACCAATCGCTGCACTGCTGAGTAATACTGTGTTAGATCATTGCCCTACTTGGGGAAACTTGCAGCTCATGCTGGAAGTGCCAGGATGTGCAGCTCCCCTCCAAATGCAGCTCCATATCTACATTGTGGCATGACACCGGAGTGCTGTGGAAGTGAAACTCACTGCCAGAGAGAGATGGCGGGGTAATCAGTTTAAATACCAACAAACGGGAGGAGCTTGGTTAAAAGAGAGGGGGATATCGAGAGAGAATTTTAGAGAAGGATCTGTTGGTAAGTTTAAAAATTATGAAATGAAAACATTTCGATGGTATCTTGCAATATAGGCCATTGTTTCTAGGAATTATGGTTGAGCAGCATACTGGTGTAAGTTAAGATGATGGAGAGTTTTAGATAAGCAATTGTCCTGCAGCGTTGTAACTGGCAGTAGGATCAGCAGAGTCTTCAACTCATTGTGCTGAATCGAACAATAATTTGTCTCAGTGCCATTTTCATTGAGTGTGACAGTAGGAATATCCGCAAGAGGCAGAGCTCGTTTCCTAGTATTACCTTCTCCAACTCACCTCATTAACTATCCACCCCACCCCATGGTGTCCCTCTCATTCAATGTCAGCCCGATTCTCCCACGCATCATGGCTGGAGGTACACAGCATCTCCAGGATACCCCTGGATATTCAGTGATCCCTGGAACTGCTGCCATCATTAAAAGGCCAACGGGTACATGGTAGAGCCTTTCTCAGTTTGGAGCTGTGCTGCATAGTTTACCCGAGCATGGCAGATAAGAGGAAGTTACACCGCAGCTTGGCGACAGGAGCACGGAGGTCCTGGTGAATGATCTAGTACAGAGAGGGACCATTCTCTTCCCAGAGGGAGCCGCACCACCAGACCAAGCGAGCATGGTCTGAGCACACTACCCAGCTCAGTGCAGTATCTGCGGTCCGAAGAAATGTCCAACAATACAGGAAAAGCACCAATAACCTTCTCCGCTATTCAGGATAAGGGTCACCGTATTCTCTCTACTCTCTCACACTCACTCTACATCTGTTAGCGCCTTCCCCAGCATAAGGCTCCATCACTCCCACCCCTGCAAAACAGAACCTTCTCTCTCTCTCACCTATGCAACACCCCGACATGGTTATAAAATGTTCTTATGAGTGCTGTTTCTAGAATTCTCTGGATGATGTCGTTTGTACAATGTTCTAGATAATTTTCAAATTAATTCTACTTTAGCAAAATATTCATCCCGCAGTATGTAACGCATCAGAGGAAGGAGCAGAGTTTTCCTTTGTTTTAAATCACTCAGGATGAAAGTGCATCATGAGGCCATTAAGTCTCTCAAATATGCTCCACAATTCAGACAATGGGAGCACCTAAACACTTGAAGACTCACTCTCTTCTTGAAGACAGGCGCCACATTGGTGTTTCGCCAGTTTCACTGGAACACTCCTGTAATCCCGAGAGTAATGGAATATTTCACATAGTGCCACCAGTCGCTCTGTAACCACTTGTTCGTTTTGTTACAAACAATGCAAAACTTCCATCTGACTACAATTTTGTTTATAATGTTGAAATTCTTTGTGCCTTCCCCTGTGAGGAACGATGTAAAATACTGTTTTAAATTCTCTGCCTGTTCCCTGAAACCAGTTCCCCAGTCACATCCTCCAGGTGTCCCACATATTCTTTCCTTCCTTTACTCCAAGGGTCAAACACACATTCTGAGCGTGTTTTATTCGATATGAGAAAACTCTTACGGTTACTTTCTTTTCATAATTCTTGCCAGTTTTGGAATGTTTTTCTTTGTATTTTGTTTTATACAATCTGCTTCTGGTTCCAAAAGTAAACTTCCCAAATTTGGCCGACGCTGGAGCTCACCAATCTGAATTCTTTAATTTGTGATTGATTAGTATCCTTCACTTCCTTTGTGCATCATGGATGGTTCTCTTCACATCTTCATATCATTTCCTTTTTGACCAGAGTCAATCATTACTGAGTGTTATTAAGCAGTACGTGCTTAAATATCACCCCTCCCTCCCCCCCACACACACATCTGCTGACCTTCACCTGTGTTTATTTTTACACTCCGTATTTGACCAGATATATGACATAAATCTGCATTTGAAATGCCGAGCTACTTTCAATCATTCAGTGGGAACCTACGTATGTGCCTGAAGACATGATCAGCTGAGGTTGACTCCGTTCTCCCAGTTTCCCTGCCTCTGTCATTTTTGTTCGATGATGCTACATTCCTTTGGAAAGCTTCCTTCGTGTCATCGTTTTCTCTCAAACGAGAAATCCCCTCACTCTGATGGACTGAGCTTTCAGCTGTGTCTGTCCCATCTCCCTCACTTCTGCCCTCACTCCGTCCCCTCCTTCCTAGAACAATGATATATCTCCCCTTGTCTTCACTTCCTACTCCTTAGAATCTACATTCACAGAATCATCTTCCGCTACTTCCACCACCTCCAGCAGGACAGCACCATCAAACACATCTTCCCCTCCCGTCCACTGTCAGTATTGCACAGGTACCATTCCTTCTGTAGCACCCTCTATCACCCCGAACACTTTCCCACACCCCCTTGGCACATTCCCATGTAAATGCAGAAGCTGCAACATTTACCCATTCACCTCTTCCCTCCTCACTGTCCAAGCCCTAAACACACCTTCCAGGTGAAGTAGCATTTCAGTTGTACTCTTTCAATCCAGTTTCCTGTCATTGCTGCTGACAATGCAGTCTCCTTTACATTAGTGAGCCAAAAAGAAACTGTTTTGAGGAACATCTCCACTCTGTCTGTAAGAATGACCCTGGCCTACTGATTGCTCCCCATTTCAATAACCTACATTGCTCTCAAGATAATGAAAATTCTTTGAGGAGGTAACGACGGGATGGACCAGAGACAGTTACCTATCTGAACTTCCAGAAGGCCTCTAATATGGTACTCCACAGGAGGCTGCAGAGTAAGATAAGGACCCATGATGTCAGAGGCCAGGTACTAGGATGGATAAATGGTTGGCTCTCTGGCAGGATGCAGAGTGAAGATAAAATTTTCCCTCTCAGGACGGCAGCAGGTGGCTAGCAGTATTCCACAAGAGTCAGTGTTGGGACCACAACATTTCACTTTATAGGTTAATGATCTGAGTGGCGGGACAGAAGGCATTCTGACTACGTTTGCAGATGATGTAAAGACAGGTGGGGGGGCATGTAATATTGAGGAGGCAGGGAGCCTGCAGAAAGATTTCGACAGTTTAGGAGAGTGGGAAAATGAGTAGCAGATGGAATACAATGTGGGAGAGTGTGAGTTCATGCACTTTGCTATGAAGAATACAGGCATGGACTATTTACTAAATGGGAAAATAATTCAAAAATCTGAGTAACAAAGTGACTTGGGATTCCAAGCCCAAGATTCGCCTTAGATAAAACTCGATGAAGATTAGAAGGATGAGGGGGGATCCAATTGAAACATACAGAATACTGAATGACCTGGATACAGACAAAATTGGGAGGACGTTTGCACTGGCAGGAGGACGCAGTCTTATAGCAAAGGGAAACCCCATCAGAACGGAGATAAGATGAAACGTCTTTAGCCAGAGAGTGGTGAAATTGTGGAATTCCTTACCACAGAAGGCTGTGGAAACCAAATCATTTGGCAGCAACGGTATAGCCTGGAAAGGGACTGAGGATCTGAAAAGTGACTACAGAGAGTTAGTTTGGAAGCTGAAGAGCAGGGCGAATAGAGTAGTGATCTCAGGTTTGCTACCAGTGCCACGAGCTAGTGAGATGAGGAACAGTCGGCAAATGCAGCTTTACACGTGGCTGCGAGGCTGGTGCAGGAGGGAGGGCTTCAGGTATCTAGACCATCGGGATACCTTCTGGGTAAGTTGGGACCTGTACATGAAGAATGGGTGGCACCTGAACTGGAGGGGCACAAATGGCCTGTTTGGGAGGTTTGCTGGTGTGATACTGGCTGGTTTAAACGAGTTTAGCAGGGGGGTAGAAATACGACCGCATGTCTGAGAGGGGGTTATTTGCAGACGGGACAGTAACAGGATATATTGAATCTATCAGGAAGGTTTCTCACGCGATGAAACAAAGGGATCGGTTAAACTGCGTCTGCTTTAATGCAAGGAATGTCCGAAATTCCTTGCATTAGTGGGTGGCACGGCGGCACAGTGGTTAGCACTGTTGCCTCACAGCGCCAGAGAGGGGGTTGAAGGGGTAAATGTAGTTGAAGGGGTAAATGTAGGGGAATGGTTTTGGGCGGGTTGCTCTGTGGAAGGTTGTTGTGGACTTGTTGGGCCAAAGGGCCTGTTTCCACTCTGCAAGTAATTAATCTAATCTAAAAAAGAATAGGGTGGGTGGCAAATGAGGAGGGGATGTAGCATTGATAATCAAAGAGTGCGTCACAGCTACAGAAATGAAGGTTGTTGAGGAAGATTTGTCTACTGAGTCGGTATGGGTGGAAGTTAGGAACAGCAAGGGAACAGTCACCGCATTTGGGGGTTTTCTACAGACCATCTAACAGCAGTAGAGAGATTGAAGATCTCATAGGCGGGCAGATTCCAGAAAAATGCAAAAGTAGCAGGGTTATTGTTATGAGTGATTTCAACTTTTCCAATATCAACTGGAACCTCCTAAGGTACAGATGGTGTGGATGAAGCCGTTTTTGTCAGTTGTGTTCAAGACGGTGTCCTTGCTCAGTATGGAGACAGACCGATGAGGGGAGAGGCCATTTTGGTTTTGGTCCTCGGCAATGAGCCAGGACAGGTGTCAGAACTAACGGTGGGAGAGCACTTTGGTGAAAGTGATCACAACTGCCTCAAATGTAGCATAGCCTGGGAGAGTGAAAGGACAGTTTCCGAGGGAAGTTATTTAATTGTGGAAAAGGAAATTATGATGCTATCAGACAGGAGTTGGGAAGTACAGACTGGAAGCAATTGTACCACAGAAAGGGCACAACAGACAGGTGGAGACTGTTTAAGGAGTAGTTGTTGCGAGTGATACACAAATTTGTTCCTCTGAGACAGGTAAGAAGGGGTAAGATTAAGGAACCTTGGATGACGAGAACAGAGGAAGCAGGCAGCTTATGTTAGATGGAGGAAGCAAGGATCTAGCACAGCTTTAGACGATTACAAGCTTGCTCGAAAGGAGCTCAGAAATGGATTGAGGTGAGCCATGATGGGGCACGAAAAAGGCTTGGCAAGAAGGATTAGGGAGAACCCAAAGGCATTTTACTCATACGTGATGAATAAGAGAATGACCAGATAGGAGATAGGGCCGACCAGGATTAGTGTAGGGAACTTATGTGTGGAGTCCGAGCAGACAGGGGAAGCGCTAAATGGTTTTTTTTGCATCGAGTTTCACCAAGGAAAGGGAACTTGTTGTAAATGAAACTTAGAGGAGCTGGGACAGATCAGTCCTGACCAGATCAAGATTGATGAAGTTGATGTGCTCGCAACTTTGGAAAACATTAAGATGGATACATCCCCAGGGCCAGATCAGATTTATCCTAGACTGCTCCGGGAAGCAAGAAAGGAGGTTGCTAAGCCGCTGGTGAGGATATTTGCCTTCTCACTCTTCACAGGAGTCGTACCAGAGGATTGGTAGGAGGCGAATGTTGTTCCTTATTTCAAGAAGGGTAATAGGGAAATCCCCGGCAATTACAGACCAGTTAGTCTTACGTCTGTGGTCAGCAAAGTTTGGAAAAAGATTCTGAGGGATAGGATTTATGACTATTTGGCAAAGCATTGTGTGATTAAAGGCAGTCAGCATGGCTTCATGAGGGGCAGGTAATGCCTCACAAATCTTATTGATTTCTTTGAGGAGGTGTAAAGACAGGTCGACGATGGTCAACCAGTGGATGTGGTGCATGTGGATTTCAGCAAGGTATTTGAATAGGGTTCCCCATGGATGGCTTATTCATAAAGTCAGGAAGTATGAGATACAGGGAGATTTGGTTATCTGGATTCAGAATTGGCTGGTTGGCAGAAGGCAGACAGTTGTAGATAGAAAGTATTCTGCTTGGAGGACAGTGTTGAGAGGGTACTCACAGGGCTGTGTTCTTGGGCCTCTGCTCTTTGTAGTTTTATTAAATGACTTGGATGAGGAGGTTATGGTGTGGGTTAGTAACTTTGCTGATGACACAAAG
>NW_025211171.1:10829-22000 GCF_004010195.1 Chiloscyllium plagiosum
GGATTAAATCTCGGGACAACATCGTGGCCCAAAGGGCTTGTTCTGTGCTGTACTGTTCTATGTTCTATATTCTATGTTCTATTTAGTATATTTAAAACAGACACAGATAAGTTTTGATTGACAAGGGGATCAAAGATTATTGAGAAGAAGCAAGAAAATGGGGTTGAAAATTTGTCAGTCGTGATCGAATGTCGGAGCAGACTTGATGGTCCGAATGGCTTCATTTCTGCTCGTATAGTCTTGTGGCCTTATAATATTTCGGTCCTGGATGGCACTGTGACTCAGTGGTTTGCACTGCTGCCTCATAGCATCAGAGAACTGGGTTCGATTTCGTCTGGGTGTTCTAGTTTCCTGTCACAGTTCCAAGTTGTGCAGGTTAGGTGAACTGGTCATGCTGAATTGTGTTCAGGGATGTTGATGTTAGGTGCAATAGTCCAGGGTGTATCTATGGTATTAGTGTAGAGAATGGGATAGGTTCGCATACTCTTTGGAGGGTCAGTATAAACCTGTTGGGCTGAAGGGTCTGTTTTCACACTGTAGGGATTCTAAGAAAATGCAGGTTGCTGCAATGTTCCAATGAAGCACAACCCAAGCTCGAGTAAAATCTCACTTTACACTTTGGGACGTTACAGTCTGTAGGAGTTAATATTAAATTCCATAAATTCATAGCCTGAACCCATTATCGCTGTTCTCCACTTTCCCTGCACTCTCCCTCCTGGGCTCCGTGTCTCGTTTATGTTGCATTCAACAGACAAAATCAATTTCTAATATTTACACATTAATTTACACCCATTATATATCTGTGTCTCTTTCACCACAATTTCAAGCCCATTTGTCTTTCACACTGGGCCTCCCAACACTCTTTCCCACCTCTGCCAAGATACTAAAACGCTCACTTTCCAATCCTTTACACGTCTGAAGAAGACTTGCACTGGACTTGAAACATTAACATTGTTTCTCTGTCTCTGCAGATGTTGCCAGACCCCTGAGTTTCTTCAAAAATGAAAAGTTACAGAATACATTTTCAATAGAGCAAAGATAATTGGATAGAGGAAATCTGAAACAAAAACAAAAATTGTTGGACTTACTGGGTGCTTTGAGGAACAGTCACAGAACCCAAAAGATTAACTCTGCTTTCACTCCACAGATGCTGTCAGACCTGTCAGTGTCGTCAGCAATTTCTGCTTTTGAACAAGTTTCAAACATGTGTATCAAAGCTGCTCACACGCCCTGTACAACATGGAGCGCCATACACCGGGAAGTGAACGAATACGCAAGGTATACAAATTCCTTTGTTCTGAAACTATATAAGGCTGTCATCAGCGACACTACAGAGCTCTTAATCATGGTCATGGAGAGAAACAGAGGGAAACACATTCGCTTTAAGCAGAAGATAGCATTACCAGAGGGAAAGAGATTCAGGTGAAAACGTTAAATGCTTTGAGGAATGCGACAAATTGGAGGCATGGCATCATGAAGATACCCTAACGGGATGAAATTTTTTTTAAAAAAGGAAGCTTACCACATCAGAAACCGGGATAGGGCACTGTGTACAGGGGAGAAGGATGACCGGGTCCCCGTGCGAATTGAGGACAGGCAGCAGAATTGTATTGCAGATATTGCAGCTTAAACTGGGCATTCATGTGACACTGCAAATCATAGCACCTGTAGTAGCAGCAGCAGCAGCAGAATTATATTCAACCACCATATAATCTCTCAGTCTGCCATTACCATGAAGCCGATCTCCGGTTCTGTGATGAGTGTGGATGAACATGTCACTGTCAGAACCGTGTGGACCTAAACCTGATGACAATCCATTCAAGCTACCGCACTTACTGCTTACATTAATAAACAGCAGAACTAACATCTCATAGAGAGGGCGCCATGATCCCACGACTGTGACCATTTCTTTTAAAACCAGCTATGAATTACTGCTGGCATGGCTACTCTTAGTCTTCTCTGTTAGAAAAATCCTTGTTCCTTTTATTCGAGACGTTTCAATAACTTCCCTCCTATTACCATTTTGTTTACATCGTTGAACTACTTACTGTGCCTTCCCCTGTGAAGAACGATGTAAAACATGGGTGTAAATTATCTGTCTGCTCCCTATAGCCAATTCTTCAGTCACACCCTCCAATTATCCTCAGTATATTTTCCTGACTTAATTTCACCTAAAGTTGCACACTCATCTTGAACCTTTTTTTATATGCACTGAAAAGCTCATGCTGCTTGTTTTTGTATTTCTTGCCTATTTATTGCATTATGTATTTTCTCCCCTTTTCCTCTGTTTCTAGATTCATACAGTCATATTGTGAACAAACAGACCCTTTGGTCCAGCTTGTCCATGCTGACCAGGTTTTCCAAACTAAACTAGTCCCATCTGATTGCATTTTCTCCATATGCCTCTCAGCTTTTCCTAATCATATGTTTGTCCTAAAGAATTTTAAATGTTGTAGCTGTACATGCACCTCCCACTCTTCCTCTGACAGCTCATTCCATATACACACATTAAACACTGTGTGAAAACATTGATCCTTCGTCCTTTTCAAATCTTCCCTCTTTCACCTTAAACCTATGTCTTCTATGGTTGAACTTTCCCATCCCGTGGAAAAAGACCTTGGCTGGTCACTTAATTCAAACCTCTCATGATTATATAAACTACTACAATGTCATCCCTCAACCTCCTACGCGCTATCTGACATAACTTCATGAACAAGCATTTAAAGATAAGCACTGCAAATTTGAGACAGTATTCAAATTATAGGTAAATAACACTCAGCCCAAGCTTCATACTGTGATTTGTTTTTCTCCATGTTACAGTACTAAGGCAGCTGGAAACTCTTACGAGCACCAATAAGAGGTCAAACACCTGAATTGCTTTGGCCAAATCGTGTGATAATCTCTACAGTGAAAGTGCATCTCTGGCCAGAACCATATAAGAAGGGGAATTCTTGTACCACACTGTCAGCATCTACCTTTAGCCCAGTGAGATGAAGGCTGAGTATACTTTTTGAAAGTTGGATCACAGTGTGAATTCAGTGCAAAGGGGGAGAGGTGTTTTCAATAAGATTTACTCCAAGAAGGAAACTTTCCAGAATGAGATGTGAGTGGGAGGTGTAAAGCAGCATGAATGGTGAGGCCGAGCCACACTGAGACATCGAGCAGGAGCAGGCTGTAAGACAGTCGAGTTGGGAGGCTGGTCTGCCGAATCCTTGTGAGGAGTGTGAACACAGCATGGGCAGGCTCATAAGGTCTCCGTTTTTGAACTGTTGAGCATGTTTCTGTTTTTCCAGCTTTATACGAAAGGCTGGAATATTTTATATTTAAAGGTTGTTTTTGTTATTTTTCTGCTTTTTAACCACGTTTCTGTCCCTTGGGTGGAGGGGAACTTTATATATCAGATTGTGTAGCATATGACGTCTAGTAAACTTTGAACTGCCCTCTTATGAGTACACGTGAAAACAAACCTAATAAACCTAATTCATCTCCTGTGGAATCACACCTGGATGGCTGACGGATTTTCAGGCCTCTATTCTCTCCCTTCTTTCTCTGTTGCTCTTAATATCCTTGTAAAATCTCTTTCCGTTCTCCTTAACCTTATCAGCCAAAGCTATCTCGTACTCCCCTTTTGCCCTCCTGATTTATCTGGTTGGAGTTCTCCTACACCAGTACGCTCAAGGTATCCATTTGATCCCAGCTGCCTATACCTGACGTATACCTCATTTTCTTTTATTGACCAGAGCCTCAATATCTCCTGTCATGTCCTGGTCCCTACTTCTGCTGACATTTCACTTCACACTATCCACGTGACTCTAAGCTCTCATTATCTCGTTTTTGAAGGACTCTCATTTGCCAGACAGCTCTCTATCTGCAAACAGTCTCCCTTCAAGCATTTCTAAAAAAAAACCCTGCATAATGCTATCACAATTGGCCTTGCTCCAATTTATAACGTTAACCTGTGGACCATGCCCTTACTACACTCTGAGTAAAGAAACTACCTCTGATATCTGACGATATCCATCACCCCTAAATTTAAAATTAAGTCCACTCGATCTCGCCACCGCCATTCGAGGAAAAAGGCTTTCACTGTCCGACCTTTGTAAAACTATGATTATCTTATATATCTCAATTATGTCACCTCTCAAACTTCTCTGTAATGAAAACAGCCTTACGTTCCTCAGTCTTTTCTCGTAACACATTCCCTCCATACCAGTAAATTTCATCTGAACGCTTTCCAAAGCTTTCACATACTTCCTATAATGTGGAGACCAGAACTTATGCAATACTCCAAGTGCAGCCACACCAGAGTTTTGTACAGCATGACCTTATGGTTCCGAAACTCAGTCCCCGAACTAATAAAACTTAACATACCGAATGTCTTCTTAACAACTCTATCAACCTGGGTGGCAACTTTCAAGGATCTGTATACCTGGACTCCCAGATCTCTCTGTTTAACTGAATTACTAAGAATCCTATCATTAGCCAAGTTCACTTTATTCCTATTGTTCCTTCGAAAGTGAATCATACCACACTTTTACGCATTCAGCTCCATTTGCACCCAATTAGCAAGCTATGCAGCTTACCTATGTTCTTCTGAAGCCTCCAACATCGTTCAGCCCTATCCAGAACTCGACCGACGTAATATCATCCCAAAATTTGCTAACCCATCCTTGTATCCAGGTCATTTACATAATTACAAGCAGCAGTGACCCCAAAACAGATCGTTGCGGTACAACCAGTAACTGAACTCCAGGATGAATATATCCCATCAACCACCAACCTCTGTCTTTTTCAGTTAGCCAATTTCTGATTCAACCCTCTAAGTGACTCTCAATCCCATATCTCAGTATTTTGAGCAATAGCCTACCGTGGGTAACGTTATCAAATGCCTTACTGAAATCCACATGCACCACATCAACCGCTTTACCATTATCCACCTCTTTGGTCACCATCTCAATGAAATCAATATGGATGGAGAGGCACGACCTACCCTTCACAAAGCCGTGTTGAATATCTCTAATCAATTTATTCCTTTCGACATGATTTTAAATGCTATCTCTTAAAATCCTTTCCAACAATTTACCCACAACTGAAGTATGTATTTTAATGTATTAATGCGTGTATCACTGTATCTGTATTTCTGAGCATTTAGTTTCTACTCTTTTGGGAGAAAATCCTTTGAAATGTTTGTTAAATTGGCTCCTCCTCACTCTCACATACTCTCTCCATCCGATTCGCCCTCTTGTATTTAAAGTCTTGCAATATCACCGTCTGCAGGCTACCCTACGCCATTGCAGAATAAACAGCTTTGTTTGGAAAATACATCAAAGACAATGATTCTCTCACATTGGAATTGACTGGCTTCATTGCCACGTGCATGATAATGAAGGCAGTGAAACGTTTGTAATGTCCTTGCTTATGGCGCCATCTTAGGAACAAGATACTGAGGTATAGATTCTAATGCATTTGGTGCAAAATTTAAAGAATCATAAATTGAAATCGAACCGAAGAATAAGATATAAAGTACCTGACAGCAACGAGTCTCCAGACCATATCAGGCCAAGTCTCCGGACAATGTCGGTCCCAGTCTCCAGATCACACTGGCCCCAATCACCAGGCACACCATGCCGCACCAGGCTCAGTTTGCAGGTCGCACTGGGCCCAGTTTCCAGACTGGACCAGTAATAGTCTTCAGTCTGCACTGGGCTGACTATCCAGGTCACACCAGGCCCAGTCTCCAGAAAGTAGCAGGCCCAGTCTCCAGGCCATATCTGGCGCAGACACCAGACTGCACCACGCCCAGACTGTCCTGGATTTCAGAACTCGTGGTCTTTCCCCTGCAAATCTGCTTGCACTTTGTCTCTCTAATTCTACATTCCCTAGGAATCACATTTTAAAGTAAAAAGTTGGAGAAAAAATGCTTTAGGAAGAAGGATATAAAAGAAAATCAGAAAAATAGAGCAGACGGAGCAGATGAGTTCCGCCAGAAAAATTCCATACCTGCCTTCAACCTTTTGACATTGCACTCTGTTTCCTTCTTCAAAGAATGACTTTGAAGACTTAGAACAATTTTGTCCAGTTCCTTGCAAGGCTGTCCCTGAGATTTAAACAGAAAGAAATAAACATGCTCATTGCTGATCCGAATGCTGCCATTGGGTTTGTTTCAGGATTTTGCAATTCATTCTCAGTATAATTTGGATAAGTCCATCTAAAAACTTTGAACGTCAGAGAAAGTACATTAAAATGCATCTCAACCTCTAAAAACCAGTTCATTCAGAGTGGTCTGAAAACAGTCGTCTCACTGTGGTCTACATAGATCCTGGTGCTGGTCAGTTATCTAGTACGAGTTTATGGATCAATGCACTACTGTGGTATGGATGAGAAAGAGAGGCCTGCAGATGCTGGAGACCAGAGAGGAAAAATGTGGTGCTGGAAAAACACAGCAGACCAGGCAGCATCTGGGGAGCACGAGAATCGACGTTTCGGGCATAAGTCCTTCTCCCGGTACTGGACCGATATCTGGTCCGGTTTTATAGATCAGTGACACTCTGGAGTCTGCACAATTCCCTGTGCTGGACAGGTATCTTTCATGGTTATAGATCAATGCACTGCTGTGGTATGCATAGCTCCCCGTGCTGGGCAGACATCTAGTCCGGTTTTATAGATCAGTGCCCTGCACTGGTCTGCAGACTTCCCTGTGCTTGCCAGATAGCTTCCAGGGTTGTAGATTAATGTACTGATTTGGTCTGCATAGCTCCAAACTTCTCACCGCTTTAGATACCTCACCTGAGTTTATGGCGTCTGGGCTGGTTCTGTGACATGGACGGGAGAATGTGATTTCACTAACGGTTTCAGTTGACCTGGCAACGCCTTTGTTTCTTATTCTTGTGACTCGACTCTCCGTCACTCAGTCCATTAATTCTGCAGTGTACCCATGCACAGTACATCATGTTGGTGAATACCCACTTCCTGGCAGGAGCGACAGCCTCTTCCTTCAGAAACATCCCACACCTCCGCCCTCAAACGCCACCCCTCCAACCGTAACAAGGACAGAACCCCCCTGTTTCTCACTTTCCACTCCACTAACCTAGGCATAAACCGCATCATCCGCCGACATTTCTGTCACCTCCAAACAGACCCCACCACCACAGATTTATTTCCTCCCCACCCATTTCCGCTTTCTGAAAAAGACTGTTCTATCCGTGAGGTAAGGTCCAAGCCCCCCTAAAAACACTGTCCCGTCCTGGCACCCTCCTCTGCCACGGTAAAAATTGCAAAACATGCGCCCACACCTCCTCCCTGACCTCCATCCAAGGCCCCAAAGGAGCCTTCCACATTCATAAACGTTTCACATGCACTTCGACCAAAGTCATTTATTGTAACCGTTGGTCCCGATGCGGTCTCCTCGACATTGGAGATCCTGGACGCCTCCTTGCAGAGCGCTTCTGTGAACATTTCCAGGACACCCGCACCAATCAACCCCAACGCCCTATAGCCCGACATTTCAACCCCCCTTCCCTCTCTGCCGATGACATGCAGATCCTGGGACTCCTCCACCGTCCCTCCCTTACCACCCGACGCCTGGAGGAAGAACGCCTCATCTTCCCCCTCGGAACACTTCAACCCCAGCGCATCAATGTGGACTTCACAAGTTTCCTCATTTTCCCTCCTCCTACCTTACTCCCAGTTCCAACTTTTCAGCTCAGCACGGTCATCATGACCTGCTCTATCTGCTAATCTCCCTTCCACCTATCCGTTCCATCCTCCCCTCTGACCTATCACCTTCATCCCCACCCCCATTCACCTATTGTACTCTTTGCTACCTTCTTCCCAGCCCCACCCCTCCCCATTTATCTCTCCACCCTGGAGGCTTCCTGCCTCTATTTCTGATGAAGGGCTTTTGTCTGAAACGTCGATTTTCCTGCTCGTCGGATGGTGCTTGTCCTGCTGTGCTTTTTCAGCATCATTCTGATCTAAACATCCGACCTCCAATGTATCTCATCCATGTCCCGCACATCCGCTCTCAAGCCCCACCCCTCCAACCGCTACAACGACAGAACCAGTCTGGTTCTCACCTTTCATCCAACCAACCTCCGCATCAACCGCAATATCCACCGACATTTCCGCCATGTACAAGCGGACCCTACCACCAGGGATATATTTCCTTCCTCAACCCAATCCACTCTCCGCAAAGACCGTTCCCTCCGTGACTAACTGGTCAGTTCCATTCCCCCACAAACAACCCTCCCTCCTAGCACCTTCCCCTACCACCGCAGCAATTGTAATTCCTGTGTCAACTCCTCCCCCATTACCTACATCCAAGGCCCCATACGAGCCTTTCACAAACATCAAAGTTTCACTTGCACATCCACAAATGTCATTTATTGCACACGTTCCTCCCGATGCTATTTCCTTTACATTAGGGGACTGGACGCCTTCTCGCAGAGCGTTTTAGGGAATGTCTCCGAGACACCCGCACAAATCAACCCCACCAACTTAATTCTCCATCCCTCACCTTTCCCCCAGTTTCAACCTGCCAGCTCAGCACCATCCTCATGATCTGTCCAACCTGCCAATCTTCCTTCCCACTTACCCGCTCCACCCTCCTCTCCGATCTTAAACCTTCATCCCCACCTCCATCCACCAATTGCAGTCTTAGCTACCTTCTGCACAGCATTAAACCCCTTCCATTTATCTTTATACCCCGGAGACTCCCTGCCTCATTCCTGTTGAAGGGCTTTTGACTGAAATGATGATTTTCCTGCTCCGCTGCTGCCTGACCTGCTTTGTTTTCCAGTACTACTCTAATCTTAGCACACATATTGAGTCTGTCCCTGCTAGGCAGCAGGAAATTACTGCCTCCCCAAACCAGCATTGTGGGTACGGACATGGAGCTCCTCTTGGGAAGGACGCAGGCAGGACATGCACTTTCCCTAGTGAGCTAAAAAATGTGTTGCTAGAAAAGCGCAGTAGGTCATCAACATCAAAGGAACAGGAGAACCAACGTTTTGGGCATAAGGCCTTTTTCAGGCCCGTAGTGGGGGCCATGACACCAGACCATGCCTTCCTGCTCTGAAGTTGACATCAGGTTAGCGGAGTCTCAGCCATCGGGAGGAATGGACAGCATTGTAGGAAGATAATTGTTATTCTCCACTCCGCCAGTATAATGGATGACCCAGCGAGTATCTCACCATTCCGGTTGAGAAGAACAAATACGAGGCAGTGAGATGATCGTAAATCAAGAAAGGCCTCAGGACACATCTAATGGAATCTACTATTTATCTCACCACAGCCCACGATGCTCAGATTACACTGAAACAGTTTGGCTGGAGCTGAGAAACAAGAGGTGAAACAAACACTGATGGGAGTTGTCCATCCGAGTCAATACTGCACAGCACGTCTTCAGCATGTTATAACTCAGTGGGTCTTGTAACATCTGAAGGAAGAAAGTCGAAAAGTGTGTCCGTCTTCAGGTCAGGTAGCATCCGAGAAGCAAGAGAGTCGGCATTTCAGGCATAAGCCCTTCTTCAGGAATTTGCATCAGAATTCATTGCATCTGCTGTCTTCATGTTCTACTATTCCGCTTTAGGAATTGAGAGGAGTCAATTTTTCAAACCGGAGGACTTTTAATCAGAACACCTTTTTTTTTGTTTTCAGATCTCCAGTATCTGGAGTTCTTTGGCTTATTTTAGATCTGTAATTATATTGCATGCTGTCGCATTAATGAATGAATTGATCTGGGAAGAAGAGAAAAAGAGAGGGCAGAAGTACATGAGGTGGGTCATTGATAAATGTACAACATGACCATCAGAATTTTGGGAGGGGACCCGGTTTCGATTGCACCATTGTATGACTTCTCTGTTTTAGATTTGTATGGTCTTCCTGAGTCTGCATGGGTTTCCTCATGGACCTTTCCTCCCACAGACTAACAATGTGCAGGCTATGTGCAGTGGCATTCTCAACTTACCCCACAGTATCCAGGAATGTGTAGGTTAGCTGTGGGAAATGTAGAGTTACCAGGGTAACTTTTGGATGTGTTTGGTGGTATGCTCGTTGGTAGGTTAGTGTGGACTCGATGCGTCGAATGACCGATTTCCATACTGTCTGACTTTGATAATTTATGTTAAGGTATCTGTGTTCAGCAATTTTTCCAGGAATCCTACTGTAAATGCTGCCCCGATTTGCCTCAACAAAGTGTTGCACCTTCTGTTTGTCTAAGATGAAATCCATCTGCCACTTCTCGACATTTTGTCTCATCTGATCACATTTGCATTGCATTCTGAGATAACCATCTTCACTGTCCACTAGATCACCAATTTTAGTGTTATCCACAAATCCACTAACCGTTACTATTGTATTCACATTCAAATCATTGGTGTAACTGTCAAAATCCGTTGGATCCTTGTGGCAGACTGCTGGTCACAGGACTCTAGTCCCAAAAAACAACCGTCCACAACCAATTCCTTAATATCTTACCACGGAGGTAATTACCTCCAACTCTCCCTGTATTTCATGTTATCGAAAGTGGCAACCAATTTACCATGAGGAATCTTTTTGAACGTCTTACTAAAGTTCACATTCTATTCCACAGTTCAATCATCTTCACCACTTCTTCAAAAAACTAAATCAAATTACTGAGACACAATCTCCAACACACAAATTCATGGTGATTATCTTTAATCGGAATTTAACTTTCCAAATACAAGTTAATCCTGTCCCTCAGAATCCTCTCCAACAACTTACCCACCAATGACATCATGCTCACTGGTCTACAGTTTCCTGGTTTATCCTTACTAATTTTTGTTACATAATGGCACAGCATGAAGTACTCTGCAGTCTTGTGGCACATTACCTGTGACTGTCCATGAACAAGTATCTCAGCCAGAGGGGGAACTGTCATTTACCTAGCTTCCCGATGGTTTCTGGGGTACACCTGATCAGGTCATAGAACATAGAATAATACAGCATAGTACTTCTTCGCCATCGATGTTATGCCAGCCTTTTATCCTTCTCTACGATCAGATTAAACTGCATGCCCTTCATTTTAATAAACTCAACATGCCCATCCAAGAGTCCCTTTAAAGTTCAGAGGGAGTTGTCCACCTCTACGCATTTTAAGATGCGCAGCTCCTAATCTTCTGTAATATGGACATATTTCAAGATATGACTAT
>NW_025211172.1:0-2241 GCF_004010195.1 Chiloscyllium plagiosum
CCGCCGAAGCGCAACCCACCCATACCCCTACCCCTACATTTACCCCTTTAACCTAACACTATGGGCAATTTAGCGTGGCCAATTCACCTGACCCTGCACATCTTTGGACTGTGGGAGGAAACCGGAGCATCCGGAGGAAACCCACGCAGACACGGGGAGAACGTGCAAACTCCACACAGTCAGTCGCCTGAGTCGGGAATTGAACCCGGGTCTCTGGCGCTGTGAGGCAGCAGTGCTAACCACTGTGCCACCGTGCCGCCCACAAACGCCTACATTCCTACCAGGTTTTATCACACTGATCCTGAGACGTTCCACATTCCTCCTAATCTGTTTCACAGTGATCCTGACATGTTCTACATTCCTATCAATCTTTTTCACACTGATCCTGACCAAGTCTACACTCCTGATCCTTATCACACTGATCATGGCCCATTCTACATTTCTACCAATTTGTATGACACTGATCCTGAGACTTTCTACATTCCTCCTAATCTGTTTCACACTGATCCTGATCCAAGTCTACATTCCTCCCAATCTGTTTCACACCGATCCTGATATGTTCTACATTCCTGTCAATCAGTATCACACTGATCCTGACCCATTCTACATTCCTCCCAATCTGTATCAAACTGAACTTACCTGTTCGACATTCATCCCAATCTGTATCGCACTGATCCTGATCTGTTCTACATTCTCCCAATCTGTATCATACTAATCCTGATCCATTCTTCATTCCTCCCAATCTGTATCACACTGATAGTGACCCATTCTACATTCCTCCCAATCTGTATCATACTGATCCTGATCCATTCTTCATTCCTCCTAATCTGTATTACACTGATAGTGACCCATTCTACATTCCTCCCAATTGGTATCACACTGATCCTGACCTATTCTACATTCCTCCCAATCTATATCACACTGATCTGGACCCATTCTACAAACCTCCCAATCTGTCTCATACTCATCCTGACCGATTCTACATTCCTACCAGGTTTTATCACACTGATCCTGAGACGTTCCACATTCCTCCTAATCTGTTTCACAGTGATCCTGACATGTTCTACATTCCTATCAATCTTTTTCACACTGATCCTGACCAAGTCTACACTCCTCCCAATCAGTTTCACACTGGTCCTGAGCTGTTCTACATTCGTCCCAATCCGTATCACACTGATCCTGACCCATTCTACATTCCTCCCAATATGTATCACACTGATCCTGACCTATTCTACACTCCTTCCAATCTGTTTCACACTGATCCTCAGCGGTTCTACATTACTCCCAATAAATTTAACACTGATCCTGACCCATTCTACATTCCAGCCAATCTGTTTCACACTGATCCTTACCCGTTCTACAATCCCCCAATCTGTATCACACTGATCCTGACCAAATCTACATTCCTCCCAATGTGTATCACACTGATCCTGACCCATTCTATATTCCTCCCAATGTGTATCACACTGATCCTGACCTGTTATACATTGCTCCCAATCTGTATCACACTGATAGTGACCCATTCTAGATTCCCCCCAATCTGTAGCATACTGATCCTGACCTGATCTACATTCCTCCCAATCTGTATCACACTGACAGTGACACATTCTACATTTCTCCCAATCTGTATCACACTGATCGTGGAGCATTCTATATTTCTACCAATTTGTATTACACTGATCCTGAGACTTTCTATATTCCTCCTAATCTGTTTCACACTGGTCCTGACCCAAGTCTACATTACTCCCAATCAGTTTCACACTGATCCTTACCTGTTCTACATTCCTCCCAATCTGTATCACACTGATCTGGACCCATTCTACAAACCTCCCAATCTGTTTCACACTGATCCTGACCGATTCTACATTCCTCCCAATCTGTATCACACTGATCCTGACCTGTTCTATATTCCTCCCAATGAGTATCACACTGATCCTGATCCATTCTACATTCCTCCCAATCTGTATTACACTGATCCTTGCCCATTCTACATTCCTATCAAGTTGTATCACATTGATCCTGAGACGTTCTACATTCCTCCTAATCTGTTTCACACTGATCCTGACCCATTCTACATTCCTATCAATCAGGTAGGTAAAAACACTGACGTATGGGCCCCAGCTATGCCTGTCTCTTTGTTGGCTACGTAGAGCAGTTGATCTTCCGTAATTACACCGGCACCACTCCCCACCTCTTCCTCCGCTACATTGATGACTGCATTGGCGCCACCTCGTGCTCCCG
>NW_025211172.1:3114-6478 GCF_004010195.1 Chiloscyllium plagiosum
GTACTCTATGCCACTCTCTCCCCACCCCTACCCTCCTCTAGCTTATCTCTCCATGCTTCAGGCTCTCTGCCTTTATTCCTGATGAAGGGCTTTTGCCCGAAACGTCGATTTTGCCTGTCCTCGGATGCTGCCTGAATTGCTGTGCTCTTCCAGCACCACTAATCCAGAATCCCAATTCCTATCAATCAGTTTGACACTGATCCTGAGCCGTTCTACTTTAATCCCAATCAGTTTCAAATTGATCCTGACCCATTCTACATTCCAACAAATCTGTTCCACACTGATCCTAACCCGTTCTACAATCCCCCAATCTGTATCACACTGATCCTGACCAATTCTGCATTCCACCCAATCTGTATCACATTGATCCTGATCAATTCTTCAATCCGAGGAGAAAGTGAGGACTGCACATGCGGGAGATCAGAGCTGAAAATGTGTTGCTGGAAAAGCGCAGCAGTTCAGGCAGCATCCTAGTTCTTCAATCCCCCAATCTGTTTCACACTGATCTTGATCCATTGTACTTTCCTCTCAATCAGTATCACACTGCTCCTGTCCCATTCTACATTCCTCCCAATCTGTATCACACTGACCCTGACCCATTCTACATTCCTCCCAACGTGTATCACACTGATCCTGACCTGTTCTATATTCCCCCCAATCTGTATCAAACTGATAGTGACCCATTCTACATTCTTCCCAATTGGTATCACACTGATCCTGACCCATTCTGCATTCCTGCCGATCTGTATCACACTGATCCTGACCTGTTACTTTGCTCCCAATCTGAATCACACTAATCCTGGCCCATTCTACATTCCTCCTAATCTGTAACACACTGATCCGGACCCATTCTACAAACCTCCCAATCTGTTTCACACAGATCCTGACCGATTCTACATTCCTCCTAATCTGTATCACACTGATCCTGGCCCATTCTATATTCCTACCAAGTGGTATCACACTGATCCTGAGACATTCTACATTCCTATCAATCTGTATCACACTGATCCTGACCAAGTCTACACTCCTCCCAATCTGTTTCACACTGAACCTGAGCTGTTGTACATTAATCCCAATCTGTTTCACAGTGATCCTAACCCGTTCTTGAATCCCCCAATCTATTTCACACTGATCCTGACTCATTGTACTTTCCTCCCAATCTGTATCACACTGATCCTGGCCCATTCTACATTCCTCCCAATCTGTATCACCCTGCTCCTGGCCCATTCTACATTCCTCCCAATCTGTATCACACTGATCCTGACTTGTTCCACATTCCTCCCAATCTGTATCACACTGACAGTGACCCATTCTACACTCCTCCCAATCTGTATCAGACTGATCCTGGCCCATTCTACATTCCTCCCAATCTGTACCACACTGATCCTGACCAAATCTACATTCCTCCCAATCTGTATCACACTGATCCTGACCTGTTCTACATTCCTCCCAATCTGTATCACACTGACAGTGACCCATTCTACATTCCTCCCAATCTGTATCACACTGATCCTGACCTGTTCTACATTCCTCCCTATTTCTTTCATACTGATCCTGACCTGATCTACATTCCTCCCAATCTGTATCACACTGATCCTGGCCCAATCTACATTTCTACCAATTTGTATCACACTGATCCTAAGACGTCCTACATTCCTCCCAATCTGTTTCACACTGATTCTGACATGTTCTACATTCCTCCCAATCTGTTTCACACTGATCCTGAGCCGTTCTACTTTAATCCCAATCTGTATCACACTGACCCTGACCCATTCTACATTCCTCCCAATCTGTATCACTCTGATCCTGACCTGTTTACATTCCTCCCAATGTGTATCACACTGATCCTTATCAATTCTACATTCCTCCCAATCTGCATCAAACTGATTGTGACTCATTCTACATTCCTCCAAATCGTTATCACACTGATCCTGACCCATTCTACATTCCTGCCGGTCTGTATCACACTGATCCTGGCCCATTCTACAAACCTCCCAATCTGTTTCACACAGATCCTGACCCATTCTACATTCCTCCTAATCTGTATCACACTGATCCTGGCCCATTCTACATTCCTACCAAGTTGTATCACACTGATCCTGAGACGTTCTACATTCCTCCTAATCTGTTTCACACTGATCCCGATCAAGTCTACATTCCTCCCAATCTGTTTCACAGTGATCCTGACATGTTTGACATTCCTATCAATCTGTTTCACACAGATACTGACCGATTCTACTTTGCTCCCAATCTGTATCACACTGATCCTTGCCCATTCTATATTCCTACCAAGTTGTATCACACTGATCCTGAGACGTCCTACATTCCTCCCAATCTGTTTCACACTGTTTTGACATGTTCTACATTCCTCCCAATCTGTTTCACACTGATCCTGAGCCGTTCTACTTTAATCCCAATCAGTTTCACACTGAACTTGAGCCGTTCTACATTCCAGAAAATCTGTTCCACACTGAACCTAACCCGTTCTACAAATCCCCAATCTGTATCACTCTGATCCTGACCAATTCTACATTCCTCCCAATTTGTATCACATTAATCCTGATCAGTTCTTCAATCCATGGAGAAAGTGAGGAGTGCAGATGCTGGAGATCAGAGCTGAAAATGTGTTGCTGGAAAAGCGCAGCAGTTCAGGCAGCATCCCAGTTCTTCAATCCCCCAATCTGTACCACACTGATCCTGACCCATTCTACATTCCTCCCAATGTGTATCACACTGATCCTGATCAATTCTACATTCCTCCCAATCTGTATCACACTGATAGTGACCCATTCTACATTCCTCCAAATCGGTATCACACTGATCGTGACCCATTCTACATTCCTGACGATCGTTATCACACTGATCCTGGCCCATTCTACAAACCTCCCAATCTGTTTCACACAGATCCTGACCGATTCTACATTCCTCCTAATCTGTATCACACCGATCCTGGCCCATTCTACATTCCTACCAAGTTGTATCACACTGATCCTGAGAGGTTCTACATTCCTCCTAATCTGTTTCACACTGATCCCGACCAAGTCTACATTCCTCCCAATCTGTTTCACAGTGATCCTGACATGTTCGACATTCCTATCAATCTGTTTCACACAGATACTGACCGATTCTACTTTGCTCCCAATCTGTATCACACTGATCCTTGCCCATTCTATATTCCTACCAAGTTGTATCACACTGATCCTGAGAGGTTCTACATTCCTCCTAATCTGTTTCACACTGATCCCGACCAAGTCTACATTCCTCCCAATCTGTTTCACAGTGATCCTGACATGTTCGACATTCCTATCAATCTGTTTCACACAGATCCTGACCGATTCTACATTCCTCCTAATCTGTATCACAC
>NW_025211172.1:8930-19751 GCF_004010195.1 Chiloscyllium plagiosum
ATTCCTCCCAATGTGTATCACACTGATCCTGGCCCATTCTATATTCCTCCCAATGTGTATCACACTGATCCTGACCTGTTCTACATTGCTCCCAATCTGTATCACACTGATAGTGACCCATTCTGCATTCATCCCAATCTGTATCACACTGATCCTGACCCATTCTAGATTCCCTCCAATCTGTATCATACTGATCCTGACCAGATCTACATTCCTCCCAATCTGTATCACACTGATAGTGACCCATTCTACATTCCTCCTAATCTGTTTCACACTGATCCTGACATGTTCTACATTCCTATCAATCTGTTTCACACTTATCCTGACCAAGTCTACACTCCTCCCAATCTGTTTCAAACTAATCCAACCAAGTCTACATTCCTCCCAATCTGTTTCACAGTGATCCTGACATGTTCTACATTCCTATCTGTTTCACACTTATCCTGACCAAGTCTACACTCCTCCCAATCTGTTTCACACTGATCCTGAGCTGTTCTACATTATTCCCAATCAATTTCACACTGACCCAGACCCATTCTACTTTCCAGCCAATCTGTTTCACACTGATCCTTAACCGTTCTACAATCCCCCAATCAATTTCACACTGATCCTGACCAAGTCTACATTCCTATGAATCTGTTTCACACTGATCCTGACCAAGTCTACACTCCTCCCAATCTGTTTCACACTGATCCTGACCGATTCTACAATCCTCCCAATTTGTATCTCACTGATCCTGACCTCTTCTACATTCCATCCATTCTGGATCACACTGATCCAGACCTGTTCTATATTCCTCCCAATTTGTATCAGACTGACCCTGACCCATTTTACATTCCTCCCAATCTGCATCAGACTGATCCTGACTCATTCTACATTCCTCCCAATCTATATCAAACTGATCCTTACCTGTTTAAAATTCGTCCCAATCTGCATCACACTGATCTGTTCTACATTCTACCCAATCTGAATCACAATGATCCTGACTTGTTCTACATACCTCCCAATCTGTGTCACACTGATCCTGATCTGTTCTACATTCCACCCAATCTGTATAACACTGATCCTGACCTGTTCTACATATGTCCCAATCTGTATCATACTGATCCTGACCAATTCTACATTCCTCCCAATCTGTATCACACTGATCCTGATCCATTCTACTTTCCTCCCAATCTGTATCACACTGATCCTGACCTGTTCTCCATTCCTCCCAATCTGTACGACACTGATCTGGAACAATTCTACAAACCTCCCAATCTGTTTCACACTGATCCTAACCCATTCTACATTCCAACCAAGTTGTATCACACTGATCCTGAGACGTTCTCCATTTCTCCTAATCTGTTTCACACTGATCCAGACATGTTCTACATTCCTATCAATCTGTTTCACACTGATCCTGACCAAGTCTACACTCCTCCCAAACTGTTTCACATTGATCCTGAGCTGTTCTATATTACTCCCAATCAGTTTCACACTGATCCTTACCTGTTCTCCATTCGTCCCAATCCGTATCACACTGATCCTGACCAATTCTACATTCCTCCCAATCTGTTTCACACTGATCCCGACCAAGTCTACATTCCTCCCAATCTGTTTCACAGTGATCCTGACATGTTCTACATTCCTCTCAATCTGTTTCACACTGATCCTGACCCATTCCTGAATCCCCCAATCTGTTTCACACTGATTCTGACCCATTGTATTTTCCTCCCAATTTGTATCACACTGATCCTGGCCCATTCTACATTCCTCCCAATCTGTACCACACGGATCCTGACCCATTCTAGTTTCCTCCCTATTTGTATCATACTGATCCTGACCTGATCTACATTCCTCCCAATCTGTATCACACTGATCCTGACCTGTTCTACATTCCTCCCAATCTGTATCACACTGACAGTGACCCATTCTACATTCCTCCCAATCTGTATCACACTGACAGTGACCCATTCTAGTTTCCTCCCTATTTTGTATCATACTGATCCTGACCTGATCTACATTCCTCCCAATCTGTATCACACTGATCCTGGCCCATTCTACATTTCTACCAATTTGTATCACACTGATCCTAAGACGTCCTACATTCCTCTGAATCTGTTTCATACTGATCCTGACCCAAGTCTACATTCCGCCCAATCTGTTTCACACTGATCCTGAGCCAATCTACATACCGGCCAATCTGTTTCTCACTGATCCTAACCCGTTCTACGATCCCCCAATCTGTATAACACTGATCCTGACCCATTCTACATTGCTCCCAATCTGTATCAAACTGATCCTGATCTGTTCTTCAATCCCACAATCTGTTTCACACTGATCCTGACATGTTTTACATTCCTATCAATCTGTTTCACACTGATCCTGACCAAGTCTACACTCCTCCCAATCTGTTTCACACAGATCCTGAGCCGTTCTACATTACACCAAATCAAGTTCACACTGATCCAGACCCATTCTACATTCCAGCCAATCTGTTCAACACTGATCCTAACCTGTTCTACAATCCCCCAATCTGTATCACACTGATCCTGACCAATTCTACAATCCTCCAATCTGTAATACACTGATTCTGACCCATTCTACATTCCTCCCAATAAATATAACAACTGATCCTGACTCGTTCAACATTCCTCCCAATCTGTATCACACTGATCCTGACCCATTCTAGATTTCACCCACTCTGTATCATACTGATCCTGACCTGATCTACATTCCTCCCAATCAGTATCCCACTGATCCTGACCCATTCTACATTCCACCTAATCTGTTTCACACTGATCCTGACATGTTCTACATTCCTCCCAATCTGTATCACACTGGTCCTGAGCTGTTCTACTTTACTCCCAATCAGTTTCACACTGATCCTTAACTGTTCTACATTCCTCCCAATCTGTATCACACTGATCTGGACCCATTCTACAAACCTGCCGATCTGTTTCACACTGATCCTGACCAATTCTACATTCCTACCAAGTTGTATCACACTGATGCTGAAATGTTCTACATTCTTCCTAATCTGTTTCACACTGATCCGGACAAAGTCTACACTCCTCCCAATCTGTATCACACTGATCCTGAGCTGTTCTACATTACTCCCAATCAGTTTCACACAGATGCTTACCTGTTCTACATTCGTCCCAATCCGTATCACACTGATCCTGACCCATTCTACATTCCTCCCAATCTGTTTCACACTCATCCTGACCTCTTCTACATTGCTCCAAATCTGTATCACACTGATCCTTGCCCATTCTACATTCCTACCAAGTTGTATCACACTGATCCTGAGCCGTTCTACTTTAATCCCAATCTGTTCCACACTGATCCTAACCCTTTCTACAATCTCCCAATCTGTATCACACTGATCCTGACCAATTCTACATTTTTCCCAATCTGTATTACATTGATCCTGATCAGTTCTTCAATCCGAGGAGAAAGTGAGGACTGCAGATGCTGGAGATCAGAGCTGAAAATGTGTTGCTGGAAAAGCGCAGCAGTTCAGGCAGCATCCCAGTTCTTCAATCCCCCAATCTGAATCACACTGATCCTGACCCATTGTACATTCCTCCCAATCTGTATCACACTGCTCCTGTCCCATTCTACATTCCTCCCAATCTGCATCAAACTGATAGTGACCCATTCTACATTCCTCCAAATCGGTATCACACTGATCCTGACCCATTCTACATTCCTGCTGATCTGTATCACACTGATCCTGGCTCATTCTACAAACCTCCCAATCTGTTTCACACTGATCCTGACCCATTCTACATTCCTCCTAATCTGTATCACACTGATCCTGGCCCATTCTACATTCCTGCCAAGTTGTATCACACAGATCCTGACTGATTCTACATTCCTCCTAATCTGTTTCACACTGATCCCGACCAAGTCGACATTCCTCCCAATCTGTTTCACAGTGATCCTAACCCGTTCTACAATCACCCAATCTGTATCACACAGATCCTGACCAATTCTACAATCCTCCCAATCTGTATCACATTGATCCTGACTCATTCTACTTTCCTCCCAACCTGTATCACACTGTTCCTGATCGATGCGACATTCCTCCTAGCCTGTATCACATTGATCCTGACCAGCTCTTCAATCCCCCAATCTGTTTCACACTGATCCTGACCCATTGTACTTTCCTCCCATTTTGTATCACACTGATCCTGGCCCATTCTACATTCCTCCCAATCTGTATCACCCTGCTCCTGGCCCATTCTACATTCCTCAAAATCTGTACCACACTGATCCTGACCCATTGTACATTCCTCCCAATCTGTATCACACTGATCCTGACCTGTTCTACATTCCTCCCAATCTATATCACACTGACAGTGATCCATTCTATACTCCTCCCAATCTGTATCAGACTGATCCTGACCCATTCTACATTCCTCCCAATCTTTATCACACTGATCCTGACCCATTCTACTTTCCTTCCAATCTCTTTCACTCTGATCCGGACCGATTCTACATTCCTCCCAATCTGTATCACACTGATCCTGACCCATTCTACTTTCCTCCCAGTCTGTAACACACTAATCCTGACCCATTCTACATTCCTCCCAATCTGTATCACACTGATCCTGACCTGTTCTACATTTCTCCCAATCTGTATCACACTGATAGTGACCCATTCTACATTCCTCCCAATCTGTATCACACTGATCCTGACCCATTCTTGATTCCCCCCAATCTGCATCATGCTGATCCTGACCAGATCTAAATTCCTCCCAATCTGTATCACACTGATAGTGACCCATTCTACATTAAACCTAATCTGTTTCACACTGATCCTGACATGTTCTACATTCCTATCAATCTGTTTCACACTGATCCTGACCAAGTCTACACTTCTCCCAATCTGTATTACACTGATCCTGAGCCGTTCTACATTACTCCCAATCAATTTCACACTGATCCAGACCTGTTCTACAATCATCCCAATCCGTATCACACTGATCCTGACCCATTCTATATTCCTCCCAATCTGTATCACACTGATCCTGACCTGATCTACATTCCTCCCAATCTGTATCACTGATCCTGACCCATTGTACAATCCTCCCAATTTGTATCACAGTGATCCTGACCTGTTGTACATTCCACCCAATCTGGATCACACTGATCCTGACCGATTCTACTTTCCTCCCATTCTGTATCAGACTGATCCTGACCCATTCTACATTCCAACCAAGTTGTTTCACACTGATCCTGAGACGTTCTACATTCCTATCAATCTGTTTCACACTGATCCTGACCAAGTGTACACTCCTCCCAATCTGTTTCACACTGATCCTTACCTGTTCTCCATTCGTCCCAATCCGTATCACACTGATCCTGACCCATTCTACATTCCTCCCAATCTGTATCACACACATCCTGATCTGTTCTACATTCCTCCCAAGCCGCATCACACTGATCCTGAGACGTTCTACTTTCCTCCCATTCTGTATCAGACTGATCCTGACCCATTCTACATTCCAACCAAGTTGTTTCACACTGATCCTGAGACGTTCTCCATTCCTCCCAATCCGTATCACACTGATCCTGACCCATTCTACATCCCTCCCAATCGCTATCACACTGATCTTGACCCATTCTACAATCCTTCCAATCTGTATCACACTGATCCTGACCCATTCTACTTTCCTTCCAATGTGTATCACACTGATCCTGGACCATTCTAAATTTCTACCAATTTGTATTTATACTGATCCTGAGACTTTCTACATTCCTCCAAATCTGTTTCACTGTGATCCTGACATGTTCTACATTCCTCTCAATCTGTATGACACTGATCTTGAACTGTTCTATATTCCTCCCAATTTATATCAGACTGATCCTGACCATTCTGCATTCCTCACAATCTGTATCACACTGATACTGACCCATTCTACATTCCTCCCAATCCGTATCACACTGATCCTGACCTATTCTACAGTCCTCCTAATCTGTTTCACACTGATCCTGACATGTTCTACATTCCTATCAATCTGTTTCACACGGATCCTGACAAAGTCTACACTTCTCCCAATCTGTTTCACACTGATCCCGAGCTGTTCTACATTACTCCCAATCAGTTTCACACTGATCCTTACCTGTTCTCCATTCGTCCCAATCCGTATCACACTGATCCTGACCCATTCTACATTCCTTCCAATCTGTGTCACACTCATCCTGATCTGTTCTACATTCCTCCCAATTAGCATCACACCGATCCTGAGACGTTCTACATTCCTCCTAATCTGTTTCACACTGATCATGACCCATTCTACATTCCAGCCAATCTGTTCCACAAGATCCTAACCCTTTCTACAATCCCCCAATCTGTATCGCACTGATCCTGACCAATTCTACATTCCTACCAATCTGTATCACACTGATCCTGACCATTCCACATTACTCCCAATATGTATCACACTGATCCTCACCCATTCTACATTCTTCCCAATCTGTAACACACTGATACTGACCCATTCTACATTCCTCCCAATCTGTATCACAATGATCCTATCCTGTTCTTCCATCCCCAAGCTTTATCACACTGATCATGACCCATTCTACAATCCTCCCAATTTGTATCTCACTGATCCTGACCTGTTCTACTTTCCTCCCAATCTGTATCACACTAATCCTGGCCCATTCTACATTCCTTCCAGTCTGTATCACACTGATCCGGACCCATTCTACAAACCTCCCAATCTGTTTCACACTGATCCTGACTGATTCTACATTCCTCCCAATCTGTATCACACTGATCCTGGCCCATTCCACATTCCAACCAAGTTGTATCACACTGATCCTGAGACAATCAACAATCCTCCTCATCTGTTTCACACTGATCCGGACCAAGTCAACATTTCTCCCAATCTGTTTCACACTGATCCTGACATGTTCTACATTCCTCCCAATCTGTATCACATTGATCCTAACCCTTTCTACAATCCCCCAATCTGTATCACACTGATCCTGACCATTCCACATTACTCCCAATCTGTATCACACTGCTCCTGGCCCATTCTACATTCCTCCCAATCTGTATCACCCTGCTCCTGGCCCATTCTACATTCCTCCCAATCTGTATCACACTGATCCTGACCTGTTCTACATTCCTCCCAATCTGTATCACACTGACAGTGACCCATTCTACACTCCTCCCAATCTGTATCCGACTGATCCTGACCCAATCAACATTCCTCCCAATCTGTATCACACTGATCCTGACCTGATCTACATTTCTCCCAAACTGTATCACACTGATCCTGGCCCATTCTACATTTCTACCAATTTGTATCACACTGATCCTGAGACGTTCTACATTCCTCCGAATCTGTTTCACACTGATCCTGACCCAAGTCTACATTCCTCCCAATCTGTTTCACACTGATCCTCCATTCCACATTACTCCCAATCTGTATCACACTGCTCCTGGCCCATTCTACATTCCTCCCAATCTGTATCACACTGATCCTGACCTGTTCTACATTCCTCCCAATCTGTATCACACTGACAGTGACCCATTCTACACTCCTCCCAATCTGTATCCGACTGATCCTGACCCAATCAACATTCCTCCCAAACTGTATCACACTGATCCTGGCCCATTCTACATTTCTACCAATTTGTATCACACTGATCCTGAGACGTTCTACATTCCTCCGAATCTGTTTCACACTGATCCTGACCCAAGTCTA
The DNA here is from genome assembly GCF_004010195.1 of Chiloscyllium plagiosum. Classification (NCBI taxonomy): domain Eukaryota; kingdom Metazoa; phylum Chordata; class Chondrichthyes; order Orectolobiformes; family Hemiscylliidae; genus Chiloscyllium; species Chiloscyllium plagiosum. Next base: position 16,643 of record NW_025211172.1, read on the forward strand.
CATTCCTCCCAATCTGTTTCACACTGATCCTTATCCATTCTACATTCCTCCCAATCTGTATCATACTAATCCTGACCTGTTCTATTTTCCTCCCAATTTGAATCACAATGATGCTGACCCATTCTACAATCCTCCCAATCTGTATCACACTGATTCTGACCCATTCTACTTTCCTCCCAATGTGTATCACACTCTTCCTGACCCATTCTATTTTCCTCCCAATCTGTATTACACTGTTCCTGACCCATGCGACATTCCTCCCAGTCTGGATCACACTGATCCTTACCTGTTCTACATTCCTCCCAATCTGTATCACATTGACCCTGACCTATTCTACATTCCTCACAATCTGTATCTCACTGCTCCTGACCTGTTCTACATTCCTCCCAATCTGTATCACACTGACCCTGACCCATTCTACTTTCCTCCGAATCTGTATCACACTGATCCTGACCTATTCTACATTTCTACCAATTCGTATCACACTGATCCTGTGACGTTCTACATTCCTCCGAATCTGTTTCACACTGATCCTGACCCAAGTCTACATTCCTCCCAATCTGTTTCACACTGATCCTAACCCGTTCTACAATCCCGCAATCTGCATCACACTGATCCTGACCCATTCTACATTCCTACCAATCTGTATCACACTGATCCTGACCATTCCACATTACTCCCAATCAGTATCACACTGTTCCTCACCCATTCTACATTCCTCCCAATCTGTAACATACTGATCGTGACCTGTTCTACAATCCCCCAATCTGGATCACACTGTTCCTGACCAATTCTACATCCCTCCCAATCGCTATCACACTGATCCTTATCCATTCTACATTCCTCCCAATCTGTATCATACTAATCCTGACCTGTTCTATTTTCCTCCCAATTTGAATCACAATGATGCTGACCCATTCTACAATCCTCCCAATCTGTATCACACTGATTCTGACCCATTCTACTTTCCTCCCAATGTGTATCACACTCTTCCTGACCCATTCTATATTCCTCCCAATCAGTATCACAATGATCCTGACCCGTTCGACATTCCTCCCAATCTGTATCACATTGTCCCTGACCCATTCAACATTCCTCCCAGTCTGTATCACACTGATCCTGACCTGTTCTTCATTTGTCCCAATCTGCATCAAACTAATCCTGACCCACTCTGCAAACCTTCAAATCTGTATCACACTGATCCTGACCTGTTCGACATTCCTCCCAATCTGTATCATACTTACGCTCACCCTATCTACATTCCTCCCAAACTGTATCACATTGACCCTGACCCATTCTACATTCCTCCCAATCCTCATCTCACTGCTCCTGACCTGTTCTACATTCCTCCCAATCTGTATCACACTGATCCTGGCCCATTCTACATTTCTACCAATTTGTATCACACTGATCCTGAGACGTTCTACATTCCTCCCAATCTGTTTCACACTGATCCTGAGCCAATCTACAGTACTCCCAATCAGTTTCACACTGATCTGACCCATTCTACATTCCGGCCAATCTGCTTCTCGCTGATCCTAACCCGTTCTACAATCCCCCACTCTGTTTCACACTGATCCTGACCCATTGTACTTTCCTCCCAATCTGAATCACACTACTCCTGGCCCATTCTACATTCCTCCCAATCTGTGTCACTCTAATCCGGACCCATTCTACAAACCTCCCAATCTGTATCACACTGATCCTGACCCATTCTACATTCCCACCAATGTGTATCACACTGATCCTGAGCCAATCTACATTACTCCCAATCAGTTTCACACTGATCCTGACCCATACTACATTCCGGCCAATCTGTTTCACACTGACCCTAACCCCTTCTACAATCCCCCAATCTGTATAACACTGATCCTGACCAATTCTACATTTCTCCCAACCTGTATCACACTGATCCTGACCCATTTTACATTCCGCCAAATCTGTTTTACACTGATCCTAAAACGTTCTTTCATCCCCAATCTTTATCACACTGATCCTGACGCATTGTACAATCCTCCCAATTTGTATCACAGTGATCCTGACCTGTTGTATATTCCACCCAATCTGGATCACACTGATCCTGACCGATTCTACTTTCCTCCCATTCTGTATCACACTGCTCCTGACCAATTCTACATCCCTCCCAATCGCTATCACACTGATCCTTATCCATTCTACATTCGTCCCAATCTGTATCATAGTTATCCTAACCTGTTCTATTTTCCTCCCAATTTGTATCATAATGATGCTGACCATTCTACAATCCTCCCAATCTGTATCACACAGATTCTGACCCATTCTACTTTCCTCCCAATGTGTATCACACTCTTTCTGACCCATTCTATATTCCTCCCAATCAGTATCACAATAATCCTGACCTATTCGACATTCCTCCCAATCTGTATCACATTGTCCCTGACCCATTCGACACACCTCCCAGACTGTATCACACTGATCCATACCTGTTCGACATTCGTCCCAATCTGCATCAAACTGATCCTGACCCATTCTGCAATCCTCCAAATCTGTATCACACTGATCCTGACCCATGCGACATTCCTCCCAGTCTGTATCACACTGATTCTTACCTGTTCTACATTCGTCCCAATCTGCATCAAACTAATCCAGACGCACTCTGCAAAACTCCAAATCTGTATCACACTGATCCTGACCTGTTCGACATTCCTCCCAATCTGTATCACACTTACGCACACCCTATCTACATTCCTCCCAATCTGTATCACATTGACCCTGACCTGTTCGACATTCCTCTAAATCTGTATCACACTGATCCTGGCCCATTTTACATTTCTACCAATTTGTATCACACTGATCCTGAGACGTTCTAAATTCCTCCGAATCTGTTTCACACTGATCCTGACCCAAGTCTACATTCCTCCCAATCTGTTTCACACTTACCCTGAGCCAATCTACATTACTCCCAATCTGTTTCACACTGATCCTGAACCATTGTACTTTCCTCCCAATCTGTATCACACTAATCCGGACCCATTCTACATTCCTACCAATGTGTATCACACTGATCTTGAGCCAATCTACAGTACTCCAAATCAGTTTCACACTGATCCTGACCCCTTCTACAATCCCC
>NW_025211172.1:20591-22000 GCF_004010195.1 Chiloscyllium plagiosum
TGTTCCTGCCTACTCCTTGATTCCACTAGCAATCTCTTTCTTGAAAGTATCCAGAGAATGGACCTCCACTGCCCTCTGGGGCAGAGCATTCCACACACCCACCACTCTCTGGGTGAAGGAGTTTCTCCTCATCTCTGTTCTAAATGGCCTACCCCTTATTTTTAAACTGTGTCCTCTGGTTCAGGACTCATCCATCAGCAGAAACATGTTTCCTGCCTCCAGAGTGTCCAATCCTTTAATAATCTTATACATCTCAATCAGATCCCCTCTCAGCTTTCTAAACTCAAGCGTATACAAGCCCAGTCGCTCCAATCTCAACATATGATAGTCCCACCATTCCGGGAATTGACTTCATGAACCTATGCTGCACTCCCTCAATAGCCAGAATGTCCTTTCTCAAATTTGGAGACCAAAACTGCACACAATACTCCAGGTGCGATCTCACCAGGGCCCTGTACAGCTGCAGAAGGACCTCTTTGCTCCAGTACTCAATCCCTCTTGTTATGAAGGCCAGCATGCCATTAGCTTTCTTCACTGCCTGCTGTACCTGCATGCTTGCTTTCATTGACTGATGTACAAGAACACCTAGATCTCGTTGTAATTCCCCTTTACCCAACTTGACTCTTTTTAGATAGTAATCTGCCTTCCTGTTCTTGCCACCAAAGATAACCACACATTTATCCACATTAAACTGCATCTGCAATGCATCTGTCCACTCACCTAGCTTGTCCAACTCACCTGTATTCTTATAACATCCTCCTCACGTTTCACCCTGCCACCCAGCTTTGAGTCATCAGCAAATTTGCTAATATTACTTTAAATACCTTAATCTATATCATTAATGCATATTGTAAACAGCTGCGGTTCCAGCACTGAACTTTGTAGTGCCCCTCTGGTCACTGCCTGCCATTCCAAAAGGGACCCATTTAACACTACTGTTTGCTTCCTGTCAACCAGCCAATTTTCAATCCAAGGTCAGTATTATATATACCTCAACATTATATATAGTGACCTCAACACATTTTTGGTTCTTTCATCATAGAATCCCTACAGTGTGGAAGCAGGCCATTCAGCCCATTGGGTCCACACTGACCCTCCGAAGAGCATGACTCCCCCACTCCCCCACTCTCCCACTCTCCCACTCTCCCATCCCTGTAACACTGCAAAGTCCAAACTGATAACTGGGCTAGTTGTATATTTTAGAAATCTCTGCTGGTGTATAAGAATTTGCATTGTCCTTTGAACTCTCACTCTCCGCCCAGTACACAACTTTGGTAGTTCTTGACTTGTTCATTTGTCATGTAACCCTTTCATTCCTCTCTTCCTTTGAAGAAGAATGTCCTCTATCCTGGTTATTGGGCAAGATTATTTCCACTTTTCTTCGAATATAAGTTGTGTTGGAGATGGTC
>NW_025211173.1:0-3330 GCF_004010195.1 Chiloscyllium plagiosum
GGAAGGCCATTTAGGATAGAAGAGAAATTTCTTCACCCAGAAAAATGGTGAACCTATGGAACTCTCTCTGCCACAGAAAACATCTGAATAGATATTAGATTAGATTACATTACAACGTGGAAACAGGCCATTCGGCCCAACAAGTCCACACCGACCCGCCGAAGCGCAACCCACCCATGCCCCTACATTTACTCCTTAACTAACACTGCGGGCAATTTAGCATGGCCAATTCACCTGACCTGCACATCTTTGGACTGTGGGAGGAAACCGGAGCACCCGGAGGAAACCCACGCAGACACAGGGAGAACGTGCAAACTCCACACAGTCAGTCGCCTGAGGTGGGAATTGAACCCGGGAGTCAGGCGCTGTGAGGCATCAGTGCTAACCACTGTGCCACCGTGCTGCCCACTATCTTTCTTGGGGCTAAAGGCATCAAAGAAATCAGGAAGAGTATCCGAATTGGATCCACAGCTATGATCATAATGATTAGTGGAGCATGTTTGAAGGGCTGAATGGCCTACTCCAGCTCCTATTTTCTATGTTCCAAACAGTACATGAGAGTGCGTTGATGGGAAGTGAACAGCCATCAAGCTTGTCTTTCATTCTGGGAGGTCTGGAGGATTATAATAAGATACTTCCTCATTCCCTGATCCCACTATGCACCCATCATCACACACACTGAATATTCTGGGAAAGATTTTTAAAAAGTGAAAAGCCTAGGGCCAAGTATAGAAGAAGTGCCCTGCTTCTCTGACCTCCTCAAACATTCAAAAGCAGTCAAGCAGATTTATCAGTTAAATCACCTGTCTGATTAATTAACAACAAAACAACATGTTGGGTGCCTTGCCAAATAATTGCTTGAAGATTCGAACACGCACAGAATTCTGTCTCTGGTGTCCATTGCTAACCCAGCCAGATCCCAAATCTCAGCTTTGGTTGCCTGCTGCTAAGTCAGCAATCAGCTACAGAATTGTCTCAATTAATTACCACTTAACTCTCAGCATGGGATTACTTTGGAAACTGCTTTGCAGTAAGACCATAATCAGAGTGTTAGTAATGCTCCCGTGCAGCTGAACATGTGAAAACTGGGACAGCAAAATTTACTCTCACTAGAGAGCATAATGAATCTCCTCTGTCATCAATCCCATGGAAACCAGTAAGCTACAATACTTGCGGCTTATTTCTACTCCTAAACTTTTGACAGTCATGGTTAAAATGTACTTTGCTTTCTCAAGGAATTAAGCTCTCAGTAACAATTCAACCTCCTCAATACACCACAGATGAGTCCAGGAGAATTTTAAGACAGTAATTTTGATTTCCAATGCCAACATGATCTTCAGGTCAGAGTTAATGAGACAAAATGTCTGACAATTTCATCCACCAATCTCCATTCTGTAGACACTGGCTCCATTTTCCTCTCTGACCATTATCTCAGGCTGAAGAAGCCTCTTCCTAAACTGGAGCTCAGTATCACATTCCCTAACCAACACAATCTCCCTCCAACACCATCAATCTATGCTTTTATTAATTCTGGGATCGGCTGCTACAATGGGGGGTGACTGTATGCATACGCATCAGATACTGTGGATCAAATACTATGGGTAAAAATCAGAAAATGCCACAGAAACTCAGCAGGTCTGGCAGCAGCTATGGACAGAGAAACAGAGTGAATGATTTGAGTCAGGTATGACTCCAAAACTGAAGGGGGTTGGAGTTGTGGTGGATTTTATGTTGATGATGGGCGTGGGAGGGAGAACAAAAGGAAAAGTCAGGAAGAGGTAGGAGACATTACCTGGGATGGACATTACCGTGGGCGGCACGGTGGCACAGTGGTTAGCACTGCTGCCTCACAGCGCCTGAGACCCGGGTTCAATTTTCTGCCTCAGGCGACTGACTGTGTGGAGTTTGCACGTTCTCCCCGTGTCTGCGTGGGTTTCCTCCGGGTGCTCCGGTTTCCTCCCACAGTCCAAAAGATGTGCAGGGTCAGGTGAATTGGCCATGCTAAATTGCCCGTAGTATTAGGTAAGGGGTAAATATAGGGGTATGGGTGGATTTCGCTTCGGCGGGTCGGTGTGGACTTGTTGGGCCGAAGGGCCTGTTTCCACACTGTAATGTAATCTAATCTAAAATGGAAAGTCTCAGTTGTAAGGAGAGTCTGGATAGACTGGATTTATTCTCCTGGGAGAAGAGGGGGCTGAGGGAGGAATCTGATTGAGGTACGTGAGAGGCACAGACAGAGGGGATTGGCAAAATATTTTCGCCATGGCAGATGCATCTAAGACTAGAGGGCACATGTCTATGCTGAGGAGAAAATGGGGTTCAAAGGGGTTTTGAGGAAATATTTATTCACCTCAGAGGTTGGTAGAAATATGGAAGGTGGTGCCTGAGAGGGTGATGGAGGCAGGGACTCTCACAACACTTAAGAAACATCTGGGTGAGTATTTAAAATGCCAGGGCATAGTAGGCTATGGACCAAGTGTAAGGGAGTGGGATTACTGTAGCTTGGTGTTTGTGGGTCAGAATAGACAGTATGGGCTGAATGCCTGTTTCTCTGCTGTATGACTATTAAATAATGGATGACCTGGAGCTAACGACAAAGGGAGTGGTAAAGGTTGTAGCAAAACACAAAGTATTGGTTCCGGAGCAAGTGTTAATGGCAGAATGATGCACAGCACCATCTGACAGTAAAGACATGATGACAAGATTCAGAACAGCCCTTGGGGGGGGAATCCATCAAAATGGAGGACAAAGTTCAAGCTCTGAAGTTGTTACCTCAAAGTTGAGTTCCAAAGGCTGTGAAGTGATTCATTGAAAGATGAGATGTAATTCCTCTTTCACTGGCTACATCACAATATAGACCATCTGCCAAATTTTCACCTCACTTAACCGACCTAGATCTCTTTGCAATAGGCTCCTGTACTCCACCCATAGTGTCTCTGCTTCTGAGCTAGAAGATCTGGGTTCAAGTCCCACCTACTCCAGAAGTGTGTTATATTAAAAATATCTGTCTCTTTTGTGTCCACCTCCCAACATTCACCTTCAAAACCCATGACCACTTCCACATCCTGCATGATGTGGGAGCTGGTGGACCCCATTGTGGTTCTCAGTGACCACGTCTGTAGCAAATGTTGTTTGTTCAAGGAGCTCCGGCTCAGAGTCGATGAACTCGAGTCTGAGATTCAAATATTGTAACACATCAGGGAGGGGGACAGTTACCTGGATGCTGTGTTTCAGGAGACAGTCACACCCCTTAGAATTACTAACTCTAATTTAGGAGGAGAAAGTGAGGTCTGCAGATGCTGGAGATCAGAGCTGAAAATGTGTTGCTGG
>NW_025211173.1:19614-22000 GCF_004010195.1 Chiloscyllium plagiosum
ACACCCAGTCACACAGTGTAACACCCAGTCACACAGTGTAACACCCAGTCACACAGTGTAACACCCAGTCACACAGTGTAACACCCAGTCACACAGTGTAACACCCAGTCACACAGTGTAACACCCAGTCACACAGTGTAACACCCAGTCACACAGTGTAACACCCAGTCACACAATGCAACAGCCAATCACACAGTGTAACACCCAGTCACACAGTGTAACCCCCAATCACACAGTGCAACAGCCAATCACACAGTGTAACACCCAGTCACACAGTGCAACAGCCAATCACACACTGTAACACCCAGTCACAGTGTAACACCCAGTCACACAGTACACACCCAGTCACACAGTGTAACACCCAGTCACACAGTGCAACAGCCAATCACACAGTGTAACACCCAGTCACACAATGTAACACCCAGTCACATAGTGACACACCCAGTCACACAGTGTAACACCCAGTCACACAGTGTAACCCCCAATCACACAGTGCAACAGCCAATCACACAGTGTAACTTCCAATCACACAGTGCAACAGCCAATCACACAGTGTAACCCCCAGTCACACAGTGACACACCCAGTCACACAGTGAAACACCCAGTCACACAGTGTAACACCCAATCACACAGTGTAACACACAGTCACACATGGTAACCCCCAGTCACACAGTGCAACACCCAGTCACACAGTGTAACATCGAGTCACACACTGTAACACCCAGTCACACTGTGTAACCCCCAATCACACAGTGCAACAGCCAATCACACATTGTAACTCCCAATCACACAGTGCAACAGCCAATCACACAGTGTAACACCCAGTCACACAGTGCAACAGCTAATCACACATTGTAACTCCCAATCACACAGTTCAACAGCCAATCACACAGTGTAACACCCAGTCACACAGTGTAACACCCAGTCACACAGTGACACACTCAGTCACACAGTGTAACCCCCAATCACACAGTGCAACAGCCAATCACACAGTGTAACACCCAGTCACACAGTGTAACACCCAGTCACACAGTGCAACAGCTAATCACACAGTGTAACTCCCAATCACACAGTGCAACAGCCAATCACACAGTGTAACACCCAGTCACACAGTGTAACACCCAGTCACACAGTGTAACCCCCAGTCACACAGTGCAACAGCCAATCACACAGTGCAACACCCAGTCACACAGTGTAACACCCAGTCACACAGTGACACACACAGTCACACAGTGTAACACCCATTCACACAGTGTAACCCCCAATCTCACAGTGCAACAGCCAATCACACAGTGTAACACCCAGTCACACAGTGCAACAGCCAATCACACAGTGTAATACCCAATCACACAGTGTAACTCCCAATCAAACAGTGCAACAGCCAATCACACAGTGTAACACCCAGTCACACAGTGTAACACCCAGTCACACAGTGTAACCCCCAATCACACAGTGCAATAGCCAATCACACAGTGTAACACCCTGTCACACAGTGTAACATCCAGTCACACACTGTAACACCCAGTCACACAGTGTAACACCCAGTCACACAGTGTAACACCCAATCACACAGTGTAACACCCAGTCACACAGTGTAACACCCAGTCACACAGTGTAACACCCAGTCACACAGTGACACACCCAGTCACACAGTGTAACATCCAGTCACACAGTGTAACACCCAATCACACAGTGTCACACCCAGCCACACAGTGTAACATCCAGTCACACACTGTAACACCCAGTCACACAGTGTAACACCCAATCACACAGTGTAACATTCAGTCACACAGTGTAACACCCAGTCACACAGTGTAACACCCAGTCACACAGTGACACACCCAGTCACACAGTGTAACATCCAGTCGCACAGTGTAACACCTAGTCACACAGTGTAACACCCAGTCACACAGTGCAACAGCCAATCACACAGTGTAACACTCATTCACGCAGTGACACACCAAGTCACACAGTGTAACACCCAGTCACACAGTGACACACCCAGTCACACAGTGTAACACCCAGTCACACAGTGTAACGCCCAATCACACAGTGCCACCCCCAGTCATACAGTGTAACACCCAGTCACACAGTGTAACACCCAGTCACACAGTGACACAACCAATCACACAGTGTAACACTCATTCACACAGTGACACACCCAGTCACACAGTGTAACATCCAGTCACACAGTGTAACAACCAGTCACACAGTGACACACCCAGTCACACAGTGTAACACCCTGTCACAGACTGTAACACCCAATCACACAGTGTCACACCCAGTCACACAGTGACACACCCAATCACACAGTGTAACACCCAGTCACACAGTGACACACCCAGTCACACAGTGTAACCCCCAGTCACACAGTGACACACCCAGT
>NW_025211174.1:0-1567 GCF_004010195.1 Chiloscyllium plagiosum
AATGTTCTGATGCAGCTTCTTTTGTGAATGTTGGGGTGATTGCTTCTGTAGTTCAATATTTGGTCCGTATGTGTTGTTTTTCCTGTAGACGCTGGTTTAAAGTTCCCCATTGACTGTTCGCTCTGTGACATCTAGGAATGGCAGTTTGTTGTTACTTTCCTCCTTTTTAGTAAATTTTATGTCAGTAAGGGTATTAATAATGGCTGGAACTGTTCTCCCTGCATCATCAGAGGCCGAGCGGTGACCTTATGAAAGGTTTATAAAATCATGAGGGGCATGGATAGGATAAATAGACAAGGTCTTTTCCCAGGGGTGGGCGAGTCCAGAACTAGAGGGCATAGGCTTACGGTGAGAGGGGCAAGATTTAAAAGGGACCCAAGGGGCAACGTTTTCATGCTGAGGGTGGTGCAAGAATGGAAGTACCAGAGGTAGTGGTGGCTGGTGCAACTGCAATATTTAAAAATGAATCTGGATGGGTATATTAATAGGAAAGGTTTAGAGGGATATGGGCCAAATGCTGACAAATGGGACTAGATTAATTTAGGATATGTGGTCGGCGTGGACAAGTTGGACTGAAGGGTCTGTTTCCACGCTGTACATTTCTATGATTCCAAATGGTCTCTGCTTCATTTCTATGCCACTACCAATTTGTTTCTCTCCAGTGGTTAAATGAGGCAAATTACAGACTTGCAGTTTAGAGCAGGCGACAGCAACTCACTGATTGCTAGTCCAAGCCTTCGGCCAATTTGATCTTCACCACAATCTTCCTGCACGTCCCTCTGACAGGATCCTTTTGCATGCTTCATCCACACATCACCAGCCTCACCACATCGCTTTCAGTCCAGCTCCCATACCAGTTCAGCCTTTCAAGACTTAGAAAGGCCCATGACTGGAGGACATCTGCCTTGATGCTTTCAGAGCATGGACACAGACACATCTTATGCATCGACACAGGATGCACCTTGTGAAATTTGCCTACGTCCTCCTTCCTACCTCAGTCACTGGAACCAGTGTGGACCAGAACTTCAGACTGCTCACTTCCCATAGAAAGATGGGAACGACGGGAACCACCACGTGACACCTTAAGCTTGGGACCAGGGAGGCAGTACACCATTCTGGAGTTATATTCACTGCCACAAATGTCTGACAGATTCCCAATGAAATCCCCTATAACCACTGCTCTCTTTCTTTTGTCTGTTCTCCCCGTCCCACCGCATGCAGAGTCACCAATGGTGCCATGGGCTTGGCACTGTCTGCACTCGCCAGACGAACTATCACCCACACCAGTTCAGTATGGAATGCCAACTGGCCAACAGGATGGGAACTCCTTCATCACCAGCACATTTCTCTAAAAACTGCTTGGTAGCCCCCATTCCACCTCAGCCTGTACACTTCTAATCGGTGGTGTGATTCCTTCTCAACAGGCGCTATTCACATAATTCTCTGCCTTGTGGATGCGTAGTGATACCAATTGCTGCTTAAGGAGTGTGCTGCCTTTCTAGTGCCAGGGTTAAGGATGCCAGGGAGTGGTTGCAGGTCATACTTTGACAGGAGGGGAGCAGTCAGA
>NW_025211174.1:10668-17177 GCF_004010195.1 Chiloscyllium plagiosum
ACAGCTGCATCCGTTGTCCAATTGTCTGGCGGAAAGAACAGTCCAAATATTGAGGGTAAAGTAAAGAAAACAGCTGACAACTTCACTGGATACCAAACTGTCCCACTTTATCTTTGATTATAGAAACACCGCTTACACAACTGCAGTGACAACTCCACCAGAATTGCTCATGCAAAGAAGACTCCAGTTTAAATCTCATCTTCTCAGACGTTGTGGGGAGGGTGAAACGCCATCAGGGAGACCTATGCCGGTCACAAAAACTCTCTTTGTGAGTGAGACAGTTTACCTCATGGGACAAAAATGTGCTGTTGAAACGGTGGGAATGGCACCGAATGGGTTAAAGATTTGTTCAAAGTGAGGCAGGTCGCAAGATGTACAATGCTTCGGTCACACAAGAAGTCCTGAACCATTGTGAGGATCAATGCAACCTCAAGATGTGGTCAGGAGCAAAACATACCCAGATCCTCACAACATTCAGCATGTCTGTCCGAATCTGTGTGTTATCCTCCTTCACCTAGTGTGGAGGAATTCTCTGAGGATGAGATGAACATGGCAGATGTTGCAGCATTGGCACCATTTCCACCTGCAGAAGAAGATGAATTTCTTCCGAGCCACAAGAGGAAGGCCACAGTCCAGCATATGGCGGCAAAATGCTGCCCCGAGTCTGAGGAAGTAGACCAAGTTGGAAAATTGATTCAAGAAATGGTGCAAGGAAGAGGAATGAGATGGGGACAGCATTGATGATTGGAACGCAGTCAGCAAGTGAACCTCATTGAATATAATTTTCCAGGTTGAGGCTATTCACCTCAACCTGGTCTAAGCAGGGAAACCTGACTGGCAGATGTGTCAGGGGTTCTGCTCATTCGAGGAGCAGTCTTTCCAAAGGCTAGGTCAGGTACTGTTCATGTGGAAAACTTTGGAGTGCATGTCACAGTACTGTACATGCACAGAGTTCAGCAATACCTAAGCCCTGGTTGAAACAGAGAAGGCGACCCCCAGCTGAAGAACAAGGCTGCAATTGCAAATGGTAGTCCCCCTCAAGCATTGAATTGCGGAGGTTCTGTGTGTCCAGTGCAGCTGAATATCCTTGTCTGCCTTCTCTGGAAGGAAGAGAGCATCCCTGGTGAACTCCCATATGCCAAAGTGAGGAGTATTTTCAAACAACGGAATATTTCAGACTTTGGTGATTACAAGGGAGTGTCCCTGATGTTGACCACTGGATAATTTATTGCCAAGGTCCTTTTCAACTGTCTCCTCCTTAGGCTGATGAACTACGTCCAGAGTTTGAGTGTGACTTTCAGCCACAGAGGTGCACATTGTGCATGATTTTCATGATTGCAGATAGCCTTCTTGGACCTTACAAAGGCCTTAGCCACCGACAATCAGAAAGCACTTGGGCAGCATTCTTCTCCGCTTTCAATGCAGCATGAAGTTTGTCACCGTCCATCACCTAATCCACAACAACATGCAAGTGACCGTAATAACAAGCGGCCTCAACACCCATCCATTCTCCCTTTTACCCTTCGTCAAGCATGGCTGTGTCATCACCACAAAACTGCTCTGAACCTACCTCGCTGCAGGCCTTGATCACAGATAAGCTGCCCACTTTTTAGCCAATGAGGCTTGTAGTGAAGTCCTGCAATGTCGCTGTCCCAGAAACCCTTGATGGGGGTTAGTGTGAGCGGTAAGTTATTTTCAGTTGAAATGAGCATGTGTACTTTCTTTGGATTTCGAACCATTGTTGTTCCTTTCCAGGAGTGTTCAATCATGGCAGAGCAGAGCAGATTTAATTACCTAGTTGAATAGTCGAGATCTCAGCGGGTCAGATATAATCCATGAGAGAGAGCAAGCTAATATTTTGTGTCAAGATGACACCGCATCTGAGCTGTTCATTTGTTGTTTGTTTCCTTTGATTTCCTTGAGTTTATTTCTATTTTGGTGCCATGTGGAACATGTCCATGCGTGGTTGGGAGGCACTGAGTCCAGGAGTGCCAATGTTTGATTGTTAATTTCCTTCTGTCTTTCCCTGGAGGAACAGAATAGAGAAACCAAAACAGACTTCTTTGTTTTACAAAGTGAAAGCGGTGTTTGTTTCAGTTTGGAAGAGCAGGGTGTATGTCCTGGTACTATGCCTATTCGGGGAGTGTCTGTTGGGTGTTGTTTTTCAGACTGGAGGATTGTGACAAATATAGGAATCGGTGAAGTGTCCATGCCATTTGCCATTTGGATGAGAATGAGGAGTGGCCGGAAGAGTATAATTTTGGTACATGCAAAATGTTGCATTTTGTTAAGAGGGACAGGGCAAGACCACTTTTGGTAGCATCTCTGGAGTGTTGTTGAACAGAGAGTCCTAGTTTTTGACAGAGCCTCTACAGTGCAGAAGTAGGCCATTTTATGCAACAGGCCCACAATATCAGTCCCATTTCCCTTCCGTGCAAAAGTAGAGGCATAAATCAAGAGCCTGGAAAGCTAAGCAATGACCAAACCGCTACAGTATGCCCTATGTGCCACACTATTCTAATCCCCTATGTGTCAGCTTGCCTTTGTGGAGGTTTTAAAGAATGAATGAGCCAATTTTTGAAGACAGGAATATCATCAATCCATCACATTGAGGACTTGTCTGCAAACCTACAGGTGCCCTGTCCTTTACAAAGCTGGATATGGGCCATATGAACGTGGCATTTTGCTTCAATGAGGATTCCCATAAATATGCTACAATTAATACCCACAAGGGGTGTAACCACTGTACTTGAATACCTTTCTTTGGGGATGTCATCAGCCGGTAAATTGTTCTCGTGGATGGCGGAGAACAGTTTACAAGCTGTACCATGGTCCCTATCTATCTGAAGATTTGCTAATCACTGGGAAGATCAATAAGTATTAGTTAATGTTTGAAGAAAAGCTGAGGAAGGAAATAAAAGATGTGTTCCATGGCACCCCAAGTGACCTTCTTGAGTTACAGCATGGACAAGAGTGGGTTACACAGATTGAAAGATAAAGCAAGGGCAACCATGGGTTCATTGGCTCCCACGTCTGCATCGGAGCTTCAGTCTTTGCTTGGGCTGGTGAATTATTACGGAACAAGCTGTCATCACCTGGCCTCCATTTTTGCAGTTAGGATTTGCTATTCAGAAAGGGCCAACTTTGCAAATACTCATGTCTCCAAGAAGAACTCTTACGGGAATTGGAAAAGCCACTGTCATTGTTTAATGTCTTGGCACAGAATGATCTCCAGTGAGGTGTGACACTGACATGCGAAGCCTCAGCATATCATATCTGGTTACTGCTGGCTCACCGACAGAGAGAACTGCCTGATAGTATGTGCTTCCCAGAGTTTGGCTGATGCCGAATGAAAATGCATCCAGTTGGAGAGGGAATAATTGACAGTAAACATTTGTGTGAGAAAGTTCAACCAATACATTTCTATACAAAAATTTTTTATAGTAATGGACCACAAAACCCTGCTCGAGCTACCTGAAGAAAGCAGGGCTATCCCACTTGCATCTTCAGGTTAATTTCAGAAGTGAGCTTTTGTTCTGAGGGCATGGATTTGCAAATTGAAACACCATACCTGCAGTCAACTGGTTAATGGCTGAGGTCACCATGGCGCGTGTCACCAAAGGAAAAGACTGTTTTGGTTTTAAACTTTCTGCATCCTTTCTCATCATCTCTGACGATATCACACTGTAGATACAAGAAATTCCTGTCCTGGCGAAGCAAAAACCACTGGTGGTGTTCAAAACGAAATGATCATCACAACCAGGATGGAATTCTTTCTGGACCTGGCAAGACCAGACAACCGTTGAAGACGGCATACTAATATGGGGAGCAAGTGTGTTTGTCTCAAGCAAAGGTCATTGTCACATACTAGCTAAACTCCACCAGGATTATCCTAAGATTTCCAAAATGAAGATGTTGGTGAGAGGTTATGTCTTGTTGCCAGAATTGGATGCCGATGCAGTTGGTTGGGAAGTATCCATAATGTGCACGTGGAAAAATATGGATTACATGCCACAGCATATTACATGCACAGAGTTCAGCAATACCTAAGCCTTCGACGAAATAGGGAAGGCGGTCCTCCAGCTCAAGAACAAGGCTACAGTTGCAAATGGTTTTCCCCCTCAAGCATTGAACTGCAGAGGCACCGAGTTCCATTGCAGCTGAATATCCTTGTCTGCCTTCTCTGGAAGGAGGAGAGCATCCCAGGAGAGCTCCCAGATACCAAAGTCAGTAGTATTTTCAAACAACGGAACATGTGAGACTGTGGTACAGGGGAGTGTCCCTGATGTTGACCACTGGACAATTCATCAGCAAGGTACTTTTCAATTGTCTCCTCCTTATGGCTGATGAACACCCTCTGAAGTTCCAGTGTGACTTTCAGACACAGAGGGGCACATTGAGCCTAACTGTATAGTGCCTTCTTAGACCTTTCAAAAGCCGCTGACTCCATCAATCAGAATGCACTTGTGCAGCATTCTTGTGTGCTTTCGATGCAGAATGAAGTTTGTCACCATCCGTCATCTGATCCACAATAATGTTCAAATCATTGTAATAACAAGTGGCCTCAACACCCATCCATTCCCCTTTTAACCTGGTGTCGAGCATGGCTGTGCCATCACCACAAAACTGCTCTGAATCTACCTCACTGCAGGACCTCATCGCAGATACACTGCCCACTTTTAGGCCAGCGGGGCTTGCATTGAAGTCCTGCATGTCGCTATCCTAGAAACCCTTGATGGCAGTCAGTTTAAGCAGAATGTTATTTTCAGTTGTCATGAGCATGTGTACTTTCTCTGGACTTCAAACCATTGTTTTTTTATTCCAAGCGTGTTCAATCATGACAGAGCAGAGTGGATTTATTTACCAAGTTGAAAGGAGCAAATGCTGGAGATCACAGTGGGTCAGACAATAACCATGAGAGAGAGCAAATTAAGATTTTGAATCTCGATGACTTCTCATCAGAGCTGTTTATTTATTGTTTGTTTTCTTTGATTTGTTTGAGTTTGTTTTTATGTTACCCCCCTGTAGCCCCAGCCCATGAGTGGTTTGTGAGAACAGAGTCCAGGCAGAGCCAAGTTTTGATGATGTCTTTCTGCAGAATAATAGTGTCTTTTATGTTTAACAAGTAGCTTTAGATTCTGTTTTGAAAGAGCAAAATGTATGTCACGGTCTTGTGCCGATTCTAGTTGAGTCTGATGCAGACAGTGATGGTTCCTTTTTAGATTGGAAGCCTATGACGAATACAGGAATCGGTGCTGGGTCCCATGCCGTTTGCCATTTTGGTAATGGATTTGGATGAGAAGATAGGATGGATGGTTGGTGAGGTTTAATTTTGATAAATGCAAATTATTGCATATTGGTAAGAGTTGCAGGGCAAGGCTTACACAGTTAATGGCAGGGCTTGTGGATTGTTGTTGAACTGAGAGTCCCAGAGGTTGACAGAACTTCTACAGTGCGGAAAGAAGCCATTTGCCACAATAGGTCCACACCACCAGTGCAATGAGCTTAATGTGCAAAAGTAGAGGCATAAGCCTGGAGAGCTAAGCGATCATCAACCCATTGGAGTAGTACTGTTGATACCCATGATTGGTAGATTCGCATTTGTGGAGACTTGAAAGAAGTGCTGAGCCGGTTTTTGAAGCGAGACAAATAACCGATCGATTGCATTGAGGAGTTTTATATAAAAGTGCAGAGGACCTGTTTGTCACGAAGTTGGATATGAGTCATGTCAACATGCCATTGTGATTCAATGAGGAATCCCATAAACATGCACCAATTAATACCCATGAGGGATGGAAACAATATACTTGACTGCCTGTCTTTAGGGTATCATCAGCCGGTGAACAGTTCCAGGGAATGGGGGAGAACATTTTACAAGGTCTACTGCAGGTCGATATTTTTCTGAATGATGTGCTAAATACAGTGACGATCAATAAAAATGTGTTAATGTTTCTCCAAATCCTTAGAAAGGTAAAAAAACATGTTCCAAGGCACCCCAACTGAACTCATTGAGCTACTGCATCAACAACAGTGGGCTTTACACATTCAACAATAACATGAGGGCATGCAAGAGTTCCTCAGTTCCCACATCTGTATCAGTGCTTTGGTCTTGCTTTGGGCTGGTGAATTATGATGGAAAATTCAGTAATGAGCTGGCATTCATTCTGGCAGCTTAGATTCGCTATTGAGAAAGGGCCAGCTTTGCAAGTAGCCGAGTCACCAAAAAGTAGCCTTTCAGGAATTGAAAAAGCAGCTATCAGCATTTGAAGTTTTGGCACAGTCTAATCCCTAGTGAGATGTGGTGCTGTCATGCGAAGCCTCCCCACAGGGCATCCAGTTACTGCTGGCTCACCGACAGCTCAGCAGAGAGAACTGCTCAGTAGTATATACTTCCCAGGCTTTGGCTGATGCCAAATGAAAATACTTCCACAGCGAGAAGGAAAGTTTGGCGATAATCTTTTATGTGATAAAATCCATCCAAGCAATACATTCAATGAATATGTTTCTAC
>NW_025211174.1:18101-20418 GCF_004010195.1 Chiloscyllium plagiosum
GAGATGGAGGCAGCAGGTGTTGCAGCATTGTCGCTGTTACCATGTGTGGAAGAAAGTAAACATTTTCTGAGATGCAAGATGTGGACCGCAGACCAGCACATGCCGACATTAACCGAGCCAGAGCCAGAGTCAATGGACCTAGTGGGTAAATGCCTCAGTAGATGCTACAGGAAAAGGAAAGAGCCTGTAGCTCAGGGCTTAAAGCAGGATGAAGGTCATGATTGGAACAGAGTCAGCCTGGGAACCGCATTAACATAATATTCTACATTGTGGCTGTTAATCTGATCCAGTCAAGGGTCTCCTAACTGGCAGATTTGTCTGGGGTTCTGTTACGCTCGAGGAGCCGACTTTAAGAAGGTTGGGTCAGTGTCATATACAATGCATGTGCAAAATCTTGAACTGTATCCCGCAGCGTATTACACACAATGAGCTCAGCAATCCCCAATCTTGGCCAAAGCAGAGAAAGCTGCTCTCCAGCTTATGAATGAGGCTGCAGTTGCGATTGGTATTCTCCCTGAGGCATTGAAGTGGAGAGGCACTGAGCACCCAATGCAGCTGCAAGCCTTTTTCTGCCTTATCTGGAAGGAGGAGAGCATCCTTGGAAAGCCCCCAGATGCCACAGTTGTGAGTGTTTTCAAAAAAAGTAAACGTGTCAGACTGTGCTAACTACAACAAAATCTCTCTGATGTTGACCTTTGGAAAACGTATCGCCAAGGTCCTTGTCAAGTGTCTCTTGCTTGTGCCTGAGGAACCCATCCCGGAATTTCTGTGTGTATTTCAGCCCCAGGCCGGCGCAAAGGACATGATTTTTACTGTTATATAGGGCACTCTTAGACCTTTCAAAGGCCTTTGACACTTCAGACAGGAAGCATATTCTTCTCTGCTTTAGTTGCATCGTGAAATTTGTCACCATCCCTCACCTGGTGCAGAACAATGTGTCAGTCATTTTATACACAAACGGCTTCAACACTGACCCATTCTGCCTCTGAACCAGTGTCTAGCGGTGCTACATCATCACCAGCAAACCGCTCAGAATCTACCTCATTGCAGGACCTCACGGCATTCGGCTGCCCACTTTTAGGCCAAGGGAGCTTGTATTGACATCCAGCAAAGTCTCTATCCCCGAAACCCTTGATTGTTTTTAATTGGAATGAGCAGGTGTACTTCCTCTGGATTTTTAACCATTCCCAGATTCCTTTTTAAAGGAGTGTTCTATAGCGACAGAGCAGAGGCAATTTAAAAAAAAATGTTTCATTGAAATGAATAAATGCTGGAGATCACAGTGGTCAGACATAATCCATGAGAGAGAGCAAGCTAAGTATTTATGACGAGAAGACACCGCATCTGAGCTGTTCATTCGTTGTTTGTTAAATTTGACTATGTTGACTTTATTTTGATTATGGCGCCGTGTGGCCCATACCCAGGAGTGGTTGGTGGGCACAGGGAGAGCCAATTTTTGATTGTTTATTTCCTTCTGTCTTTCCCGAGAGGAACAGTGTACTTTTTGTTTTACAAAGTGAAAGCAGTTTTTGTTTCTGTTTTGGAAGAGCAGAGTTTATGTCCTGGTCCGATGGTATATGGGCAGAGTCTGTTGCACACAGTAGGTGTTGTTTTTCAGACTGGAGGCTTGTGATGAATATAGGAATCAGTGATGTGTCAAATGCCGTATGTAAAGGATTTGGATGAGAATGTAGGGTGCAAGTTTTATGAGGAGTGGCAGGTGGAGTATAATTTTGATACATGCATTTTAGAACATAGAAGAATACGGCCCTCGATGTTGCGCCGATCCAAGCCCACCTAACCTGCACTAGCCCACTATCCTCCATATGCCTATCAAATGCCCGCTTAAATGCCCATAAAGAGGGAGAGTCTACCACTGCTACTGGCAGGGCATTCCATGAACTCACGACTCGCCGAGTAAAGAACCTACCCCTAACATCTGTCCTATACCTACCACCCCTTAATTTAAAGCTATGCCCCCTCATAATAGCTGACTCCATACGTGGAAAAAGGTCCTCATGGTGAACCCTTTCTAAACCCCTAATCATCTTGTACACCTCTATCAAGTCACCCCTAAACCTTCTTTTCTCCAATGAAAACAACCCCAAGTGCCTCAGCCTTTCCTCATACGATCTTCCTACCATACCAGGCAACATCCTGGTAAGAGAAAATGAGGTCTGCAGATGCTGGAGATCAGAGATGGAAATATGTTGCTGGAGAAGCGCAGCAGGTCAGGCAGCATCTAGGGAACAGGAGAATCGATGTTTCGGGCATAAGCCCTTCTTCAGGAATGAGGAAAGTTGGTCCAGCAGGCTAA
>NW_025211174.1:20685-22000 GCF_004010195.1 Chiloscyllium plagiosum
TATCCACAAAAGACTCCTGCACTAGCTGCCTACCTCTCTTACCTTTCCTGGAGTTAACCCATCTGTGTGACTTATCTGAGACTTGCACCCCTTCCTATAACTGCCATCCATTACATACTGTGGCTGTTGCAAATTCCTCATTGCTTCTAACTGTCTCTCCAACTGATCCATTCGATCTGATTCGCAACCAACAGCATTTATGACAGATATAATCCGCAGAAACCCTTAAACTCTCTTTAAACTCCCACATCTGACAAGAAGTACATATCACTCTATTAAAGGCCATTTTTGCTCCTTCACAATCTACAGACCCAGAAATTAACACCATCTCATTCCTCAACAAACACTGCCCCAGGTTAAATTAAGAGCTATGGCTTATATTTTAACTTTAATCAAGAGACATATCTTGAAAAACATATAATTAAGAAAGAACCCACTCTACTCACTACTGCAGATTCTCTGTAGGCCACACTTAAAACAACGATTAATTTATCTCATTCTGTGCTGTGAACTTCGCCCAACAGTTCCTCTAAGATCAGTTGGAAAAGTGAGGCATTATCGATAAGGATGAGCACCTCATCAAAATCTTCCCTACGCCTCCACTTCTCACCTTTAAATAACCACCAAACCTTAAACAGACCATTGTTCGCAGCAAACTGCCCAGCCTTCAGGACAACATCGACAACAACACTACACAACCCTGTCATGGCAACCACTGCAAGACATATCAGAGTGTCGACAAGGATATTACTATTACAAATGAAGACACCACGCACCATGTACGCGGCAGATACTCATGTGACTCAGCCAACGTTGTCTATTATGGAATGAGCTGCCAGAGGAAGTGGTGGAGGCTGGTACAATGACAACATTTAAAAGGCATCCTGATGGGGAGATGAATAGGAGGGGTTTGGAGGGATATGGGCCGGGTGCTGGCAGGTGGGACTAGATTGGGTTGGGATATCTGGTCGGCATGGGTTGGACCGAAGGGTCTGTTTCCATGCTGTACATCTCTATGACTCTATCAATGATTCATCTCAAAACTGCAGACAAGGCACGGTCCATTGGCGAGACCAAGCAGATGCTATGACAATGAATGAATAGACACTGTGCAACAATTGCTAGACAGGGATGTTCCCTCCCAGTTGGGGAACACTGAACAGGTCAAGGACATTCAGCTTTGGATCTATGGGTGACCGTTCTCCAGGGACAGCCTCAACTGGGATCTTGAATTCATGTCACACTACAGATGACCCCACTACAAAATGCACTCTCACCCACATACTCATACACATGGACACACTCGCTCTCACAA
>NW_025211175.1:0-3595 GCF_004010195.1 Chiloscyllium plagiosum
ATTCGGAGGCCTATAGAAAACTCCCAACAGGGTGATCTCTCCTTTCCGGTTTCTAACCTCAGCCTATACTACCTCAGTAGACAAGTTCTCAAATGCTCTTTCTGCAACTGTAATACTGTCCTTGACTAACAATGCTACACCACGCCCTCTCTCCTTTTACCACCTTCCCTGATCTTACTGAAATATCTAAACCCCGGAACTTGCAATAACCATTCCTGTCTCTGAAATGGTCACAACATCGAAGTCCCAGGTACAAACCCAAGCTGCAAGTTCACACACCTTATTCCGGATGCTCCTGATGTTGAAGTAGACACATTTCAAACCACCTTCCTGCTGGCCGGTGCACTCTTGCGACCTTGAAACCTTATTTCTAACTTCACTCATCTCAACCTCCTGGACACTGGAACTATAATTCAGTTTCCCATCCACCTGCTGAATTAGTTTAAACCCTCCTGAAGAGCATTAGCAAATTATCCCCTCAGGATATTGGTACCCCTCTGGTTCGGGTGTAGACCATCCTGCTTGTAGAGGTCCCACCTACCCCAGAGAGAGCCCCAATTATCCAGCTATCTGAATCCCTCCCTCCTGCACCATACCGGTAGCCACGTGTTCAACTCCTCTCTCTCCCTATTCCTCGACTCACTAGCACGTGACACAGGCAATGAGCCAGAGGTAACAACTCTGTTTGTTCTAGCACTAAGCTTCCACCCTAGCTCTCTGAATTTCGGCCTTAAATCCCCATCCCTTTTCACACCAATGTCATTAGTACCAATATGGACCACGGCTTGGGCTGCTCCCCCTCCCCCTCAAGGATCCTGAAACCATGATCAGAGACATCACGAACCTGGCACCTGGGAGGCAACACACCAACCGTGAGTCTCTCTCGTTCCCACAGAACTTCCTATCTGTCCCCCTAACTATGGAGTCCCCAATGTCTAAAGCTCAGCTCCTCTTCCCCCTTCACTTCTGAGCAACAAAGACAGACTCTGTGCCAGAGACCTGTACCCAATTGCTTACTCCTGGTAAACTCCTCCCCACCCCCAAAAGTATCCAAAATGGTAAACTTGTTATCGAGGGAAACGGTCACAGGGGATCCCTGCACTGTCTGCCAGTTCCCTTTCTGTCCCCTGACCATAACCCATCTACCTTTTTTCCTGTACCTGAGGTGTGACTACCTCCCTGTAACTCCTCTCAATAACCCCCTCCGCCTCCCGAGTGATCTGAGTCCATCTAGCTCCAGTTCCCTAAGGCGGTTTCCGAGGAGCTGGAGTTGGGTGCACTTCCCGCAGATGTAGTCAGCAGGGACACTAGAAGTGACTCTTACCTCCCACATTCTACAAGAGAAGCATTCAACTGCCCTAACCTCCATTCCCATTGTTCTAAATTCCCAAAGAGATTGTAGAGAAAGTAAGACTAAAAAAAAAGCTAATTACCAATCTGGCACTCTGAACCTTATTATTTTGGTTGGAGGGGGAGGATGGGTGGGAGACTCTAACTAAGTAGTGTTTCAGTTAAAGCAACTCGTGCAGGTTAAAGCAACTGCCCAAATATATTACCTCATGTACTCAGCAGTCCCGGGTCTGCTCCTGCTCAGTGTGCGCTCACCTATTCACGAGGTAAGTCTTTAAATCCGTGATTCACCTTCCGTCAGCCCCCTGGTCAACGCTCCTGCTCTTCCTGCTGCTGAAACAAAAGAAATACATGACTCACCAACTATTATACTCTATGTCCCAACCAAAGCATACCATATGCCTTCTTGGCCAACTTATCCATTTATGTTGCCACTTTCAGGGAACTATGGACCTGCACATGTTAATAGATGTTAAGGGTTCTGCTATTTACTGTATACTCCTGTCCTCCACTACATCTTCCAAAATGCATCGACTCACATTTGTTCAGATTAAATTCCATCTGCCATTTCTCCGCCCGATTCTCCAATCTCTCTATATCCTGCTGTATCCTCTGGCAATCCTCCTCACCATCTGCAGCTCCCCCAATCTTATTGATTTGATTTGATTAATTTGGTTTGATTTATTATTGTCATGAATACTGAGGTACAGTGAAAGATGTTTCACAGGTTTTACAAGGATCTGAACATTTGCGTCATCCATAAACTTACTAATCAGACTACCTACATTCTCTCCAAATCATTTATCTATATCACAAACAACAGGGGTCCCAGCACTGATCCCTGCAGAACACCATTGAACAAGGAGAACAAAGAACATTTACAGCCCAGGAACAGGCCCTTCGGCCCTCCAAGCCTGAGCCAATCCAAATCCACTGTCTAAATCTGTCGCCCAATTCCTAAGGATCTGTATCCCTCTGTTCCCTACCTACTCATGCATCTGTCCAGACGCATCTTAAATGAATCTACCGTGCCTGCCTCTACCGCCTCTGCTGGCAACGTTCCAGACACCCACCACCCTCTGTGTGAAGTACTTACTGCGTGTATCCCCCTTAAACATTCCACCTCTCACCTTGAAAGCGTGGCCTCTCGTTATTGAATCCCTCACCCTGGGGAAAAGCTTGTCTCTATCCACCCTGTCTATACCCTTCATGATTTTGTAAACCTCAATCAGGTCCCCCCTCAATCTCCCTTTTTTCTAATGAAAACAATCCGAACCTACTCAATCTCTCTTCATAGCTATCACCTTCCATACCAGGCAACATCCTCGTAAACCTTCTCTGCACCGTCTCCAAAGCGTCCACATCCTTTTGGTAATGTGGTGACCAGAACTGTACACAGTATTCTAAATGCGGCCAAACCAAAGTCTTGTACAATTTTAATATGACCTGCCAACTCTTATACTCAATACCCTGTCCGATGAAGGCAAGTATACCATATGCCTTCTTAACCACATTATCCACCTGTGCAGCCACCTTCAGGGTACAATGGACCTGAACTCCCACATCTCTCTGCTCATCAACTTTTCCCAAGGCTCTAAGGCTCTTCCATTTACAGTATAATTCGCTCTAGAATTAGACTTCCCAAAATGCATCATCTCACAAATTTCCTGGATTGAACTCCATCTGCCACTTCTCTGCCCAACTCTCCAGTCTATCTATATTCTCCTGTATTCTTTGACATTCCCGTATGCTTTCTTCTATGTTTTGTGGTAAGTATAAATTATTCAAGAGAGACGGTTTGCACATTAATAGGTTAGGGACCAGCATTCTGGCAGGCAGGTTTGCTACTGCAACACAGCTACATTTAAACTAAGTAGCGGGGGGGGAGGGGACAAACTGGATGTTTAAGAAGGACCTTGAAGGGAAAGTTAGAACAAGAGAAGTCAAGAAAGACAACTGTATCAATGAGGCAGAAAACTCAAAAAGGGATCATGCTGTAAAGTTGAGTGAAATAGGAGTTGATGGGAAGGGTGAGGGCAGTAACAAATTAAAAATACTATACATGAATGCACGAAGCATTAGAAATAAGATGGATGAGCTTGAGGCTCTTTTGGAAATTGGCAGATACGATATTGTGGGGATAACTGAGACGTGGCTTCAAGTGGACAGGGCCTGGGAAATGAATATTCAAGGCTACACGTGCTATCGTAAGGACAGACTGACGGGCAGAGGGGGTGGAGTGGCC
>NW_025211175.1:17414-22000 GCF_004010195.1 Chiloscyllium plagiosum
TGTCTTTGGTTTCCAAAACTTTATGTATGCCTCCTTTTTTTTTTGATTGTGCTCTCAATTTCTCTTATCATCCATATCATTGTGAAGAACCTGTTCCAACAGTGCGCACTTTCACGTTGGACTGAACACAAATTGGTGTAGGAAACATGCAGGAACATTTGTCCCTTGTAGCCTTTACAATTTCAGTGTAAAATATCCCAGTCTGCATTTGCACAGTTGAAAACTCCCTGTAATAATTATTTTATATTGTAATTTCCCTGCAGACCTGTTCTTGTACACTCTTTCCACTAGTTGGTGGTACAGGCGGTATGACCACTCAATGGTTAGCACTCCCTCAGAAGGCCCGGGACCCAGTTTGCACATTCTCCCAGTGTCTGCATGAGTTTCCTCCGGGTGCTCCGGAGTCCTCCCACAGTCCAAGGATGTGCAGGTTAGGTGGATTGGCTATGCTAAGTTGCCCATAGTGTCTGGGGATGTGTAGGCTAGGTGCATTAGCAATGGGAAATTCAGGGTTACAGGGAAAGGTAGCTGAGTGAGTCTGGGTGGAATGCACCTCGGAGAGTCAGTGTGGTCTTGATGGGCCAAATGGCCTGTTTTCACACTTTAGAGATTCTATGATGGTCTATAGACTAGATTTGATTAGATTTCCTATAGTCTGGAAACAGGCCCTTCAGCCCAACCAGTCCACACCAACCCTCCAAAAAGTAACCCACCTGACCCATTTCCCTCTGACTAATGCACCTAACACAATGGGCAATTTAGCATGGCCAATTCACCAGACCCGCACATCTTTGGACTGTGGGAGGAAATCGGAGCACCCGGAGGAAAGCCATGCAGAAACAGGGAGAATGTGCAAACTCCACAGACAATCGAACCTGGGACCCTGGTGCTTTGAGGCAGCAGTGCTAACGACTGAGCCACTGCGCCCCCATGCCACACCCTGCTTGTCCCAAAGGAGAATTCTGGTAAAGGCCAGGTTTTTGTTGAATTCAGAAGTGCGGCTGACTGCAAAGTAGCCCAGCAGATGTTGACCAGAAGAATGTTCGATGGCAAGTTTGTTGTGGCTACGTTCTACCCACTTTGTGCCTACAAGAGGGAGTATCTGTATCATACCGTAGCTGCTGACACCTAAGTTACAACAGCGCTCACCACATTTTGCAATCACCCAGGTTCCTTTTGAAATGCTCCTTAATACAATAGTGTGAAAGGTTAAATATTTTGCTCCATTTCCTTTTGTGTGTAAGCGAGCATCAATTTAAGAGGCTAGTTTTAAAGAAAAGGTTTTCAGATGTTGGGATTCATGCATTTAATCTGTTGGCAAGTTATTAATAAATTCTATTTTATTACTAGAAATTATTGTAACCTGCATTTGGTTTGTAAAATGCTGAAATATTTCCTAGCAGAGCTATCAATTACATGTTTGTTAATGGGGAGCATGCTGGTGAAAATTCAGATTATTGTATTTGAACCTAAAGAAATCACAGAGCTTTTTTGTAGATAGTGGGGAATAAAATTTTAAAAAAGGGGCGGCACAGTGGCTCAGTCATTAGCACTGCTGCCTCACAGCGTCAGAGGCCCAGGTTTGATTCCAGCCTCGGGCGACTGCCTGTGTGGAATTTGCACATTCTCCCCATGTCTGTGTGGGTTTTATCCAGATGCTCCAGTTTCCTCCCACAATCCAAAGATGTGCAGGTTAGGTGAATTGACCATGCTAAATTGCTCATAGTGCAGGTTCTTGGTCAGAGGAGAATATAGGGTAGGGGAATGGGTCTGGGTGAGTTACTCTCAGAGGGTCGGTGTGCACTTGTTGGGTCAAAGGACCTGTTTCCACACTGTAGGGATTCTAATTCTAAAGATTATATTTAGCAATGTAATTGTAAAATTTGTGTTCCTTAGCTCTATTCAAATTGCTTCTCTGTCTGCACCCTCTCAGACATCTTCTCTTTCCAGAACTGCAATGCTCTCTTTCACCAATACTGACAGCCCATCATCTTTCCTTCCTTTCCTATCTTTTTTGAACACCTTGGGCCCAGGCATCTGTTACTGCCAAATCATAGTTCCACGTTGTAATCTGTACCTGTGATTCCCCAATCTTATTATTACACTCCACACATTCACATACATGCACAGTAATTCTTATTCAGACTACATTTCTTTCTCCCTTATTTGGACTTCGCTGATTAACTTGCCAGTCTCTGCGAGTGCCAGTTGTATCTCCAGGTATTTTAGAAATCTTTGAATTTTCTCTGATATTCTCACTTGGCCTCCCATATCCTTACTGAGTTAGTTTATCTACTATGAGTCCCATTAATTTCTCTCGCACTTCTTAAAAAGTAATATTAATATCTTGCAGCTCCTAATTTACACTAGATACTTCAGTGAAGTCAAACAAGAGTATTCGCTGCCACATCCTTAATCCTCATTATAAATTTTGTTGACGCTACCTGTTATCCAATGTTTGTTTTTGGTAATTTTTTTCTAAATTATAACTTTTCTCACCTGAAAGTGAAGACTTCATCTAAACCACCCACTTCATCCAAGGACAGCATCACTTTCTTGACCATTCGCATTCCCTCTTTCTGTTGTGCAGTGAGCTCTTTTCTTGGTGACATTTTCCACTGTCTTTCTGCAGCATCTCCACCACCTCCAGTGCTGGAGGTGTTCAGCGGGAATGGCAAGCTGTATGGAAGTGGATTTAGAACACACTTTATAGCACAGATTAATGGTTAACAATTCACAAGATGCCCGAAGGAAAATTAGCCATTTCTTGATGATGCGTAGTAAATTTAGTTCAATGAATTTTGGCATTTGTAACCTTAGAAGTAGACCAACGTGGACAATCCAGGAAAAAAAAAGTATTTGTCCTACAGAAAATGAGTTTTGGGAATTTTTAACGAAGAGTTAAGAGATAGAAAGTGACACTCTGGAAAAAGTTGTAAATCAGGAATTGAAAGGGAGGGAGAAATTCAAAAAATGTACAATTATCAGGGAAGTAGCTGAGTACATTGTTGCAACTGCGACAGGTCACTGGGTCCTGGTGAATTTCCATCCAAGTGTCTTACAAGAAGTAGAGACAATTCAAAAACACATTAGATTTGGAAAAGGTTTCTTAAGATTAGAAAATAGCTCATGTAACTCCATTATTTAAAAAGTGACAGATGCAGAAATCAGGAAACTACAGGTCAGTTAGCTTAACACGTATCACCAAAAAAATGTTAGAAGACTATTAAGGACACTTGGATAACCATGCAGAACCAATATGGTTTTGTTTAAGGGAAATCATGTTTGTCTAACTTACTGGAGTTCTTTGAAGAACTAACCTCTGTTATGGATAAACGGAAATCAGTGGATGTATTGTACTTAGATTTTCAGAAGGTATTTGATAAGATTAGATTACTTACAGTGTGGAAGCAGGCCCTTCGGCCCAACAAGTCCACACCGACCCTCTGAACAGCAACCCACCCAGACCCATTCCCCTACATTTACCTCTTCACCGAACACTACAGGCAATTTAGATAGCCAATTCACCGAACCTGCACATCTTTGGACTGTGGGAGGAAACTGGAGCACCTGGAGGAAACCCACGCAAACACGGGAAGAATGTGCAAACGCCACACACACAGTAGCCCGAGACGGGTATTGAACCTGGGTCTCTGGCACTGTGAGGCAGCAGTGCTAACCACTGTGCCACCGAGCCGCAAGGTGCCACATCAAAGATTATTACGGAAATTAAAAGCTCATGGTGTTGAGGTAACACATTGGCAATTTCTGTCCCGAGAGAACATTAGTGAACCAAAAGTGTTTTCTTTCCTCTGACAAGTGACAATGGTTTCATGGTCACCATTAGACTCCTAATTCCAGATATTTATTGAAGTCAAATTCCATCATCTGCCATGACATTATTTGAATAAAGAGCCCTACAACATTACTAGGGTCTCTAGATGAATAGCAAATCGACAACACCACTGGGCCTTCACTTCCCTGCATGGAGCCAACTAGGGAGCAGGTGATCATGAACCTGGCAATGGGAAATGAGATAGATTGAATAAATGATCTCAGAGTAAAAGGTCTCCAAGGAAGTAGTGATCATAATAATGGTAGAATTCATATTTAGTTTCAGAGAGAAATACTTGAGTCAGAAAAAACTGTGCTTAATTTAAATAAAGGGGATTGTAATTAAGTGAGCATAGCGTTGGCTAAAGTAAATTAGGCAGATAGATTAGTAAGTGAGCAGACATTCATGGAGCTAATTCATGATTCTCAGCAAAACCACATCCCAGTAAGAAGGAAGGATTTTAAGAGAGAGATAAAACAACCATAGCTAACAAAACACATTAAGAAAAGTATTAAGTTGAATGAAAAACATATAAGGAGGCCAAAATCAGTAATTGAAGACTGAAATGAATTCAGAATCTAGCATAAAAAGATGATTTAAAAAAAGCAGAGAAAACAAACTCTGTTAGCAAACTGTCAATAAGAGCTTCATTAAATATATAAAAGAGAGCTCAAAATGTAGACAAGTCCATTTGAAAATTAATCTGGGGAGATAGCTGAGGGAACAAAGAAATGGCAGAGGATTTCAACAG
>NW_025211176.1:0-1493 GCF_004010195.1 Chiloscyllium plagiosum
GAGTGATATTGTAACTGGACGGGTAATTCAGAGACACAGGTTATGACTCAAAAGGCACTGTTTAAAATCCTAACACAGCCGACAACAGAGATTAAACTCGAATGACACAATTTGGAATGAAACCTAAACTCAGTCATGGAAAATATAAACTACCAGGATTTATTTTTATTTTCCACTGATAGCCTTTGGAAAAGAAACTGAAAATTATCGCCCAGTCTGGACAAAGTGTATCTTCAGACTCACAACAATGTGTTTGGCTCCATATTGTCTTCACAAATTATCTCACAGACAAGGGCATTTAGTGATTGGCAACAAATGCTTCCCTTGCCATTGATGCTGACATCCCGAAAAATAACAGCATTAAAGGTGAAATAAACCAAGGAACTGTGGATGCTGGAGATCTGAAATAAAATCCCCCAGCGTCTGACACTGTTGGAGAATCTCATAACGTATGGCAGCCTCTGTGAGGAGAAACACAGATAACGTTTCCAGTCATGTGACCCTGCTTCACAACGGAAAGCAGCTGGAAAATAATATTATTTATAACAAAGAGCAAAGAACAAAGAAAATGTACTGCCCAGGAACAGACCCTTCGGCCCTCCAAGACTGAGCCGATTCAAAGGTACTGTCTAAACCTGTCTGTCAATTCCTAAGCATCTGCATCCCTCTTCTCCCCACCTACTCATGCATCTATCCAGACGCTTCTTAAATGAATCTACCGTGCTTGCCTCTACCACCTCTGCTAGCAACGTGTTCCAAACGCACATCACCCTCTGTGTGAAGTACTTGCCACCTCTCACCTTGAAAGCGTGACCTCTCGTTATTGAGTCCTTCACCCTGGGAAAAAGCCTGTATCTATCCATCCTGCCTAAACCCTTCATGATTTTGTGAACCTCAATCTCCTTTTTTCCAATGAAAATAATCCTAACTTACTCAACCTTTCTTCATAGCAAACACCTTCCATACCAGGCAACATCCTCATAAAACTTCTCTGCAACCTCTCCAAAGCCGCCCACATCCTTTTAGTAATGTGGCGACCAGAACTGTACACAATATTCTAAATGCGGCCGAACCAATATCTTGTACAATTTTAACATGACTTGCCAGCTCTTATACTCAATACTACATCGAATGAAGGCAAGCATACTATATTCGTTCTTGACCATTCTATCCATCTGTGCAACAACCTTCAGGGTATAATGGGCCTACACTCCCAGATCTCTCTTCCGTTCATTCTATGATTCGCTCTAGAATTACTCTTGCTTAAATGCATTGCCTCACATTTGTCTGGACTGAACTCCATCTGCCACTTTTCCGCCCAACTCTCCAGTCTATCTATATCCTTCTGTATTCTTTGACAGTCCCTTATGTTTTCTGCTGCTCCACCAATCTTCGTGTCATCTCCAAACTTGCTGATCACACCAACAGTGCCCTCTTCCAGATCATTTATAGATATTACAAACAACAATGACGCCCCCCCCCCCCCACCCCGC
>NW_025211176.1:1630-13214 GCF_004010195.1 Chiloscyllium plagiosum
ATACAACGGCTTTTTCAGCCAGGAAGAGAATCTGAGGAAGTGAAGATATTTTCAGCACTGAATGGGTGCACCATGGGTGTGGGGAATTGCCTTAGTCCTGTCCTTTGAAAGTCAGTGGAGTTTCTGTGGATGCTTTTCTCAGGTATGTGTTGTCAGCTGCTGGGTTCCTTCAGGGAGACCCGAGGGTCTGGTGGCCCCACTCTGGACATTGCATTTACAGAGTGTCTGGGTCCACGGTAAACAAATGGAGCTGAGACTACACAGAAGAGAAGCTCTGTCAACAGGGAGGAGCAAGGCACTACACTTTACTCCCTGGGGTTTCCAGGAACATTTTTATAAGTTGGACTCATTCCAAGTGTACAGTGTGAAACCAGTTTGTTTAAAATATGATGTGCTCACTGCCCTGTGTCGCCTCCTTCAGTATAATCTGTAGCTTCACACCAAGGACAGGACTGTGCTGACGCTCACCATGAAGTGAACTGGATTGATTCTGGAACTTTCCACGCAGGAGTGTGTGACTAATCCATCATCGCTGGAGTGCAATCCTCCGATGAATCACTAGCTGACAGAAGACATTTGCCCACTGAGAGGAATACATTGGTTCTGTCTCCACAGAAGAATTTACATAAACATACTTGGAAGCAGAGTGGCTACTGTAAAAGGTGAACTACAGAAAAGTAGAATTAATAAAAAGCATTTCTTTGAAAATCTCATTGAACTGAAGGTTTGTCAGGTGATGCATCTGATGACCTACTTGCAAGAGTATTGAGGATGTGGCAACAGAGATAGTAAAAGTATTATTCATTATTCTTCAAAGCTGCTTGGATTCTGGAAAGGATCCTACAGACTGATAAGAAGCTATTGTGAAACTAAATATTTAAAACACGGAGAGGACAAACATAAAACTGGATAGTGGATAGCTTAATGTCAGTTGTGAGGGAAAAAAAAAACATTCTAACCTTTCATAAGGAACGTGACCACTAAACACTTGGAGAATAATGATATGATTTGGTAGAGTCGGCCTAGATTCAGGAAAGAGAAATGATCTTTGATAAACATGTTGGGGTTTGTGGAGATTGTCCACTGTGACATCAACAATTGAGAACCCGTGGGAGTGTAGTATTTAAATTTTCAGCAGACGTTGGACATGAATGAATTAGGGTGATTGGGGAATGTTAGTGTCCATGGGTAGGTCGGGGTGGACTATATACCATGGATTAAAACGTGGATAATGGAGATACGAGAAGAGTAGTGCTTTTTTTCTGGACTATAGGCTGGCTGGGTATCAGAAAGATCACTGTTTGGACAGTAGCTGCGGACAAGGTATAAAAATAATTCAGATGGAAACAACAAATATCATCATTCGCATTTATATTTATTAAATTGTGAGAGATTGGGAAATGCTATTGTTGAAAAAGACCTGGCTGTCCTTGGTCATAAGTCACAAACAGAATTCTTACGGGGCAGAATGTAAATGATATGTGGTTTTTCATGCAAAATGATTGAAGAACCAGAGTTAGTATATGTTTCCAAATGCTACTGTTTTGTTGACAGAGTATTTGGTGAATTGTGTACAGATTTGGTCTGCTTTATAAATAATGATCTCTTTGTCACCGAGACAGTGTAAAGGGGTTTCACCAGACTAAACCCTGATGGTACGATGAAGAGAGGAGTAACTATGTTTTTAATCCGTAGCTCTGTGAGAGAATAAGAAATCGAACTTGAAGGCTATGGAAGGACACTCATTATGTCTCAAATAGATGAATAGGGTGAAAGTTCCATACTTTTTATTTGAAGTTTGATTCCCGATAGTTTATGTGCCTCGAAAGAGCCCCCATGTCGATTGACAGAGCGGTACAGGCTCTGAATGAACTCTGAAGATTTTAATGCAC
Organism: Chiloscyllium plagiosum; assembly: GCF_004010195.1. Taxonomy (NCBI): domain Eukaryota; kingdom Metazoa; phylum Chordata; class Chondrichthyes; order Orectolobiformes; family Hemiscylliidae; genus Chiloscyllium; species Chiloscyllium plagiosum. The sequence continues at coordinate 3,523 of NW_025211176.1, forward strand.
AGTTACTGTGTGACACAGCGTTGAATGTCACTTTGTACACAATCCTGCCAGCAGTTACAATAACTTCATTCTGAAACAGTTAGCCATTCTGCACCAGCTTGTGACTATCATGGATACCAAGCGTATGCTTTCTAGGAGATGGAAGACAAATTAGAGAATGGCCAAAAAAATTGGCTTCACTCTGACTGCCAGAAAACCATGATAAAATAATCCTTATGTAGTATGAGTAAGTAAACCATGTAGATTAATTTGGAGCAATCCATCTGTTCAGCCCCTGCTCCATTTGTTTGTCATGTTAGAGCATCTCTGACATCTGCCTGTTCCCCTGTTAGTGACTTGAGAAGCCGAACGACGTCTTCCCGTTCCTTTATAATGACTCCGGGTGTGAAATGGTCTCTTTCTGATCCCGTGTAAGTGACGTGTGTGAGTGAGCAGACTCCTTCACTTTCTGTGTAATTGGCAGGAGGGGCTGAATGGGCTATCGTACTTCGTTTCCAATAATTTGATGGGCTGAATGACTTCCCCATATTTTTGTGAACTCAAACTGAGGTGCTGAATGAGCTCCTCCTTTGACTGCGGAAATGTACAGTGCTGTTATATGAATGTTATCCAAACTTTAACAGCACGATATTGAAAGTTGTCTAAGTCTTGTTGCACATGGGCACAGACTGCTTCACGACCTGAAGGGGACAACTTGTTCTGAACATTATGTAAACTTCAGTGAATATCCCTACTTCTGCTTAGTTTGGACTTAATGGACTCAATGACCTCCTTCCACACTGTAGGGATTCTATGATGATACATTGGATGGTACATTGGGCTGAGGGAGCTACTCTGAGGATCTCTTGCAGTGATCTCCCACAGCTCTACATGCTGGAAGTGTACACACTTATTGACAAGTGTTTATTGACACTTGTCAATAAACAAATTCAGGAAACAGATTGTCTCACTTGCAGTTCTTCAAACCAGGAAGAAATAACTTCAAAAGACAAGTCTGATAGAAATCTCAAAGAGAGAGTGTAGCAGGCAGGAGAGTTATCCTGCCTTCCAACCCTGCAATAACTAGCGAAGGATAAAACTAAGAATCCTGGTTCTGGGAGATCTTGTCCATCGCTCCACAGGACCAGACCATGACTGAAAGGATCACAAGGAATGGACTGTATCCACACCGTCTATGGCACTGTAGGAGTCTAGCAACACCTACCTACCCTGTCAAAACACAGGAGAATTATCTAGCTAGTGAAAATAAATCATCGTCCCTCTCCCTCTCCTCTAACTTTATAATTAGAGATTTACAATTCACCCAATAGTCAGCGATGTCAATATCCAACCCAGACCAAGTAGTATTGTGATAGGTCAGGGTTGTTGTGAAAGGGGTTAACCGGAGCTGTTTGTACAGTGGGCTGTTGTTGAAAAAGGACCTGGACATCCTTGGTTATAAGTCAGGAACAGAATTCGTATGGGGCAGGAAGTAATTCTTACTGTTAAAGATATGTTGTCCATCATGGAAAATTATTAAAGTACCAGAGCAAATATATCTTACTCAATGGTAACGTTTTGATGAGCCAGTATTTAGCCAGTATTGTGTAAAAAGATACAAAGGTAGAAAAATTATAAATAATTATCTCCATGTTACCGAGACAGTGCAAAGGAGTTTCACCAGACTGAACCCTCGCATGATGTTTCCATAAGGAGAGAGTGTAGTAACTATGTGTTTAATCTGCAGCGCTGCGAGAGAATAAGAAGTTGAAACTTGATGGTTATGGATGGACACTCATTATGTCTCAAGCAGTCATTGATAAGGTGAGAAATTCCATACTTTCCACAGGATGCTCGATTCCTGATAGTTTGCATGCCTGTGCAGAGACCTCATTTCCTTTGACAGTAAGGGACAGGCTCTGAATGAACTCTGAACAGTTTCATGCACACTTACAGTGTGACCCTGAACTCAATGTTAGATCGTACCCAATCCTGTCAGAAGCCATAATAACTTCATTCTGAAACAGTTAGCCATTAACCACCAGCTGCTTACTTCCAGAGAGAACATGGGTCTGCTCTCTCAGCAATGGAAGATGCCTTTGAAATTGGTTAAAACATGGCTTCATTCCTCCTCCCAGGATATCATGTTAAATTAACACGCATGTACTATGAGTAATGACGCCACGAGGAACAAGGTGGAGCAATCTTATCTGTTCAGGCTTTGCTCCATTTGTTTGTGATGTTGGAGCATCTCTGACATCTCCCTGTGCCTAGTTAGTGACTTGAGAAATTGAATGATCTCTTCCTGTTTCGTTTTAAAGACTCCGGGTGTGAAATGGTCTCTTTCTGATCCTGTGTAAGTGACGTGTGGTGTTGGACAGACTGCATGTCTTCCTGTGTGAAAGGCAGGAGGGTCTGAATGGACTGTCCCTCCTTTGCACAATAGTTTTGATGGGCTGAATGACTATCCCACATTCGTGCGAAGCCAGATTGAGGTGAGGAATGAACTCTTTCGTTAAAATGTGGAAATGTGTAGTGTCTGGTAGCGCTTTTCCATGAATTTTGCCGACACGTTAAGTTGAATGCTGTCCACGTTTTTTTGTTGCACATGAACACAGACTACTTTAGGACCTGAGGGATGACGAAGTGTTCTGAACATTGTGTAACCTAGAGTGAATATCCCCACTTCTGTTTGGTGAGAACTCAATGTGCTGAGTGCCCTCCCTCCACTCTACAGGGATTCCCTCTGACAAATTAGAGATGCCTGGACTGAGGGAGCTATCCTGGGGATCTCCTGCAGTGATGTCCCACAGCTGAGATGATTGATGAACTACGATGATAAACATCTTCCCTTGTGCTGTGAATGACTCCAAACACTGGAGAGTTTGCAATAGATTCTCGTGAGGTGCGATTTTTCTCAGGCTCCTTGATGTCATCCTCAGTTAAAAACTGCCTTGATATCAGGGTCAGTCGCTCTTAGCTAAGCCATTGTATGACAGACAATGATTTCTTCAAACAGAGGGTAGTGAATGTCAGGAATTCTCTATTCCAAAGAGTCAGGGGAGCTAGATCACTGAAAGATCTCTGAATGGTCTTCCCTGTTTCTGTGCACCAGGTTATAGCAGTAAGTGGCCTCCAACTGCTCCTGTCTAGTAGGTTGGAGGGGCGGAATGAAACATTGGAACATCGCACTCAGGAGCAAGATTAGTCGTTCGACACTATGGAAGTTCTCGACCAGACACTATGTTTGTGGATGATCAGGTTCACATTTATCTCAGCCCCATTTTCCTGTCTGTATCCCATTATCCATGACTCAATCTCTGTCAAATATTTAATGAATTCAGTTTGAATAAATGTGAACAAAGAGGCACTATTTACCTCTGGGGAAGAGAATTCCCACTCAAATAGACCTTTTAGAATTGCTCCTCATCTCTCTTACAGTGTCGTACAGAAAGGAACCTTATATACATAAACCAGACCTCCCAATCTGATCTCAACTCATTTGCCAACATTAGGCCTATATCCTTCTAAATCCTTCCTATTATCCTTGCACATCCAGATACCTTTGAAATGTTGTAACTTTAGCAGCTTGCATCATTTTCTCTGACAGCTCATTCCATACACACACACTACAGTCCGTATGAACATTTTGTCCTTTTAATGTATTTCGCCTCTCACCTTAAGCCTTTGTCCGATAATTTTAGACTCACCGATCATGGAAAAAGACATTGGATATTCAGCTTATCCATGTTCCTCATGATTTTATAAACCTCTATAATGTTACGCCTCAGCCTCCGATGCTTCAGAGTAAACAATCCCCAATCTGTTCAGCCTCTCCCTGTAGCTCAATTCCTCCATGCCCGGCAATAACCTTGTAAATCATTTCTGCACCCTTTCAAATTTAACAACATCCTTCTTATATCAATGAGAACCAAATTAGACACAATATTCTAAATGTCACCTCACTAACATCCGGCACAGTTGCTATATGATCTCTCAGTTTGTATACTCAACGTACTGACCAATAAAGACAAACATACCAAACTCTTTCTTCACCACGGTGTCTACCGGCGACTCCACTTTAAGGAACAATGACCCTGCACTCTTTTGTTCAACAACACTCCCCAGGACCCTACCATTAATTGTATATGTCCTGCCATATTTTTCCTTTCCAAATTGCAGCACTTCACATTTATCTAAATTTAATTCCATCGTTCATACCTTGGCCCATTGCCCCATCTGATCAAGGTCCCATTGTACTCCAAGGTAAATCTTGCTGGCCACTGCACCTCCAATTTTGATGTCATCTGTAAACCTAATAAACATGCAAGTATTCACATACAAATCATTTGTATAAATGACAAAGGCAGTGGACTCAGCACCTTGTGTTACGCCAATGGTCACAGCGTTCCAGTCTGAAAAACAGTCTTCTATCAATCTCTGCCTCCTACCTTCACTCTAATTTTGCAGTGTATTGGCTAGCTTACCTTGGATCCATTTATGATCTAAACTTAGAACTTTGTCTGTCATGCGGAATCCTGTCGAATGCCTTGCTGAACGCTGCATGGACAGCGTCTACCACACTACCTTCATTAAACTTGTTTGTCACCTCTACAAAAAATACAATAAATTTTGTTAGAAATGATTTCCCGTGCACAAAACTATGTTGACTATACATAATCAGTAGTTGCATCTGCAATTGCATGTAAATGCTTTCCCTCACAATCCTCTCCAACAACGTGCGCACTATTTACATCAGGCTCATCGATCTATCCTTCAGGTCACTATTCACTTCCCTCGTCCCATCCTTCCACTGCTCACTGCAAATGCTAATGCAAACGGGTTGGTGATTTGACCAACAATATAGGTCGCAGACTGGGTCAGGGTTAGGAACAGATTAGGCAGGATTCTTTAATCAGCTAAAATTAACAAATTTATCACCCAAACAAAGTTACTCAAATTACGTTGGAAGGTACATGACAAACAGTTTGGATATTACAAATCTGAGCACCAATGTTTTTCTTTCTATAAGTACTGACACATGCACACGTTTGATGACCAACAGAACAACAACATCTCGGCAGAGCATTAATTTGGAATAACTTTGCCCAAGTATTAATTGAACTCATGAAGAAAGGGAACATAAGTGGCTGTTCCAAATATCATTCAGTTTATGGAGCTATTCTGCTCTTACAAGCTACTGGTAATGGGATCACTTCCTGGAATAGGTGATTTTGCTGAATTGCCTTTACTTCAGGCAGTTGGTCAATTCCAGTGAATCCTCAACAGGAATCCTCCATGAGTGGCAAAGATGACTGAGGAGTTTTCTGCTCACACACATTGCTGGGAGGAGGAACACGGAGAGGGAGGGAGCAACAGGCTGTTCCTTCTCAGGAAGAATACATTTCCTGCCTCTCTGTGTTGAATCACACAATAACATTATCCAGCCCCAAACTGGACCAAATGAGGTATCTTTGGACAGTGTTTGAACTGTACGACTCCACTGCATTCCCTTCTCCACGTAGGTACATCATTGCTGCTGTCGTATGGAGAGCCAATACCTTCGTAACAAATTGCCCCATTAGATTTGAAGATGTGTTTACATGTTCCGGTATACGTTTAAAGTACAACTTTTACTATCTTCATAATACCTGTATTTAAATTAACACATCTTCGTCTTAAATTACTTCTCCAGTCTATTCTCACATGCAAGATGAAATATTCATCAGGCTTTCAACAGCTTAAAATCTTATCTGATCAATAAGAACATTTCTCATTCTCAGGCCTAAACATCTAATCGTACATAACATATTGCCTTCATCTCAAGAATGAGTAAAGAGAAACATCTTTGAAAAGTTTCAAAAACACTTTGTTTTTCACTTCAGTGGAATTACAACCACACACAGTACATCAGATGCCGTCTCAGCAACGGCCTGTACAAATGCAGTAAAACATCCTTAAGATCAGACCCAATACTCTTTGCAAGGGTATTATTGCATTTATTTTCCAAATCACATGCTGCATCTACAGACTAACATGATCTGATTTACGTACCAGGACACAGAAATCCATTTGTACTACCGGATTCTGCATTCTGCCTCCAGTTACATAGTTTATGCTGTTATATGGGGTGTAGGTTTGCTCGCTGATCTATAGGTTTGTTACCCAGACATTTCATTACTTGGCTAAGTAACATCATCAGAGGCGACCTCCAAGTGAAGCGAAGCTGTTGTCTCCTGCTTTCTATTTATATGTTTGTCCTGGATGGGGTTCCTGGGGTTTTTGGTTATATCATTTCCTGTTCGTTTTCTGAGGGGTTGATAGATGGTATCTAGATCTATGTGTTTTTTTTTATGGCGCTGTGGTTGGGGTGCCAGGTCTCGAGAGTTCTCTGGCATGTTTTTGCTTATCCTGTCCCAGGATAGATGTGTTGTCCCAGTCGAAATGGTGTTTTTTTCTCCACGTGTAGGGTACGAGAGTGAGAGGGTCGTGTCATTTTGTAGCTAGGTGGTGTTCGTGTATTCTCGTGGCTAACCTTCTTCCTGTTTGTCCTACGTAGTGTTTATGGCAGTCCTTGCATGAAATTTTGTAGACGACGTTGGTTTTGTCCATGGGATATACTGGGTCTTTTAAGTTTGTTAGTTTTTGTTTGAGGGTGTTGGTGGGTTTATGCTTCCTCCAAAGCACAAACTTCCCGTCACCGACATTGTGCCATTCTTTTTGCTGAAGGATTGCTCACGACCCCCCCCCCCCCCCTGTTTTTGTCCCATTGTAGACACCGTGTCACCACTTGACATCTTATGGAATGACTATTCTGGTGTCTGAGCAAATTGAGCTCCAGTCCATTCAGCCCCTTCATCCAATTCAATAATCTAGATTTCAATCTGTTGATGACCCCACACTGATCCCGGAGGATTTCCATTCATTACAGCTTTGCAATCTGAAACTAAGTAATTATCTCTATTCTGTATTTCCTGGTAACTGACCAGGGCTTCCCTGTTCCTGTGTTCCTGCACAGAAAGGTTGCATGGCCTCCTGCTGTGCTGTGTCGCTGAGTGTCGAATTGCTTCTGATCTCAGTTATCCTCCTTCCGGCCATTTGTTGTCAGATGATCAGGTATAGTTCGTACAGTCAATGATCCTGATCCCTGAGAGTTTATAGATGAGCACAGTATATAGACTAAGGTCGCTACCCTGTCAGAAATGTGGACTTTAGATGCAGCAATGTAATTATTCTGCAATATCAATAATGTGCTCAATTTTCACCAGACAGGCACCAAGGAAGAGGGGTGATTTCCTATTAGCTTGATTAACATATGTCCCCTTCACAACACAAACAATAATCTTAATCATTAATTTCATTTTTTGCTTGAAAATTTGTCGCAGTCACTACACATTAAAATAAAATATAGTCTTTGAGAGGTGACCTTATAGATGTTTATAAACTCACGAGGGGCATGGATAGGGTAAATAGGAAAGGTCTTGTCCCTTGGGTAAGGGAGTCCAGAACTAGGGGGTATAGGTTTAAGGTGAGAGGGGAAAGATATCAAAGGGACCTAACGGGCAACTTGTTCACACAGTGTATGGTGTGTGGGTGGAATGAGCTGCCAGAGGAAGTGATGGCGGCTGGTATGATTACAATATTTAAAATCATCCAGATGGATATATGGAAAGGAATGATTTAAAGGGATGTGGGCGAAATGCTGGCAAATGAGATTAAATTACTGTAGGATATCTGGTTGGCACAGATGAGTTGGACCAAAGAGTCACTTTCCCTGATGTATATCTCTATTACACTATAACTGAATCCTTCATTCTATTCCTATGTATCTCCTTAGAGGGGCAGAATGGGCTCCTCCTACCTCATTGCAGCGATACTGACTGGCTGAATGAGGTCTTCCTCTCCCTCTTTAATAGGCTCAAGGGGTGCAGTGAGAGAACAACATATGAGATAGGAGCTCCAGCCGGCCTATCAGATTATAAAGATTATGGCTTGTCTGCTTGCGGGTGAAAACTCTTATTCCTGTCTATTGCCAATAAACACTGACTCTCCTGTTCAACAAAGGTCAGTCAAGATCAGCCTTGAAAATCTTCAATGGTCCAGTCTTCACAGTTCCCTGGGGATGTGAATACCACAGAGAGCACAATCTTAAGGAGATAGAAACATCCATATCTCAATCTTAAATGGGGGAATCTCTAAATTTAAAACTGTATGAACTTCACAGCAAGTCAGGTTCCCTTTTTTGAGACATGAGGGCACAACGAATAGGAAAGAAATTGACCATTCAGCCCCTCAAACCTATCCCACATTCCCATTGACTCTGTTCAGTAAAGTATTTATCAAACTCAGCCGCACTGCTGTCTTAGGTAGACATTTCCGATACCGTAAACCACAAAGCGTATGAAAATGTTGCATAACTCGAGTGTTTGGTTAATCGAGTCTGATCAGCTGTTCGATCATGGCTGACATGTTTCGCAACAAAATTCTCCCACCTTCCCTCTGTAATGCTTCATCCACTTATCAATCAAATCATATCTATCTCTGCCTTAAAGACAGAACTGTGTCAGTGCCTCGGTGTATCTGTATGTGTGTGTGTGAATCTGCTTCTTGGCGGGTGACAGAGGGTAATGGAGGAGGGTTTTCTTGTGGACTGGAGGCTTGTGACCAGCGGCGCTCCAGAGGAATTGGTGCTGTATCCACTTTTGGTTGTCATTTATATCAATAATTTAGATGTAAATAATAGAAGGTATCGTGAACACGTTTATGGATGACACCAAGATTAATTATATCGTGGAGGGTGAAGAAGGTCCCATAAGATTATAAAGAGATCATAATTAATTGCATCAATGAATCATAGAGTTGTACAGCACACCCTTTGGTCCAACTCATTCATGCCAACCAGATGTCGTAAATTAACTTTGTTTCATTTTTCAGCAGTCGTTCCATATACTTCTAAATCCTTCTAATTCATGTCCCTATCCAGATATCTTTTAAATGTTGTAATTATACCAGCCTCCACCAGTTTCTCTGGCAGCTCATTGCATACATGCACCACCCTCTGTCCATCTTACCTTAAATCTACTTCCTCTAGTTGTGGAATTCACTACCCTGGGATAAAGACCCTGAGTATTCACGCGATCCATGGTCTTCATGATTTTATAAACCACTAGAATGTGCAAGTGTGACTCCAATCAACACGAATGACTGTGTTTTCAATCATCCCAGGCCTAAATTTTGAAATTCAATACTGACACCTTTTTCTTCTGCATCAAATCACAGTTCTAAAACCATTTTAATCAACTTGTTCAGCCATATTTTGAAACACCTCTGTGTGATTTGAATCTAGACTTTTGGGCTCAGAGGTAGGGACACTACAACCATTTGGCAATAATCGCTCAAGCTGCAACATTATTCTCCTGTGTGTTTGTTCATCAGCCTGTTTTGAAATACTGTGACATACCTCCTTGACAGGCAGGACTTTTTTTTAGATTAGATTAGATTACTTACAGTGTGGAAACAGGCCCTTCGGCCCAACAAGTCCACACCGCTCCACCGAAGCGCAACCCACCCATACCCCTTCATTCACCCCTTACCAAACACTACGGGCAATTTAGCATGGCCAATTCACGTGACCTACAGATCTTTGGACTTTGGGAGGAAACCGGAGCACCCGGAGGAAACCCACGCAGACACGGGGAGAACGTGCAAACTCC
>NW_025211176.1:15107-22000 GCF_004010195.1 Chiloscyllium plagiosum
TGTTCATATATTTGGTTGTTAAATGTGAAGTGTGTTGTGAGGCACAGGTCCAGTAGTTTTTGTATGCCGTCTTTGTTGATAGGTTCAATGTCTTGTTGTCTGTTCTGTATGTCCAGCAGGTTGGCTATTGTTTCTCTGGCTAGGGTTTTGTCGATAGAGGTGAACTGTGCCGTTACATCGAATGAGACCATAGTTTCTTCCTTGTCTATGACACTTTATACAGTCAACACAGGAATTCTTTGACATCATCAGAAATATACACATAGACAGGTGGCCTTGCTCTTAATGCTGGTGCAGGTGGGGAGGGTGAACATGGTGAGGTGTCCGGAGGGAGTCAGTCCACAGTGATGTATTCATGCAATGTTGTTAGTGTAGGCGGGGTAGTGGAGGGAGAGAGAAAGAGAGAAGAGAGAGAGGGTGGGGAGGAGAACAGAGAAGGCGATGCAGTGAGAGTGGTGGTGCATGAGCCTTGTTCGGGAGTTGGTGCTATAACCGATATACAGTGACTGTGAGGGAACAGAGAGAATACAGTGACCCTTACCCTGACAGAACGGGAAAGGTTATTGATGCTTGCCCTGTATTGCTGGGCATTTCCTCAGACCGCAGATACTGCACTGAGCTGGGTGGTGAGCTCAGACCATGCTTGGTGGGTCTGGTGGTGTGGCCTCATCTGGGAAGAGAATGGTCCTCCTCTGTACTAGCCCATCAACCAGGACCTCTTTGCCCCTGTCGACAAACCATCGTATATTTGCCCCTTATCTGCCATGGTCGGGGTAAACTGTGCAGGACAGCTCTGAACCGAGAAAGCTGAACCGTGTTCCCTTTGACCTTTTAAAGATGGTACCAGTGCCAGGGATCACGTATTATCCAGGGATATCCGGGCGATGGTGAGTACCTGCAGCCATGATGGGTGGGAGAAACAGGCTGGCATTGAATGAGAGGGACACCATGGGGTGGGCTGTGCAGTTAATGTGCTGAGTTTAATAAGGTAGTACCAGGGAACTAACACGACCCCGTGCAGACAATCCCTCTGTCACACTCAATGAAAATGTCACTGAGACAAGCTATTGTTAGATTCAGCCCAATGAATCGAAGTCGGTGCTGACCTTTCTCCAAGTTACAAAGCTGCAGAACAAATGCTCATCCAATACTTTCCATCATCTGACCTCACACCAATATCCCGATCACCCATCATTCCTGGAAATATTGGTTTATGTTGCAGGATACTGTTGAAAAGTTTACATTTCAACATTCTGGAACCTGGGAACACATCCATCCATTGTCTCTCAATTTCGCCCTCGCTGTATATACCCCAAACTCCTCCCATTTGTTGGTATTTAAACTGATTCCCAATCGATCGCTCTCTGGCAGTCATGTTCACATCCACAATACCCCTTATAATGACACAGTGTAGATATGGAGCTGTACATGGATGGGAGCTGCACATTCTGTCACTCCCAGCATGGGCTGCAAGTTTCCCCATACTGGGCAGTGATCTAAAACAGTGTAACTCAGCAATGTACTGGGGTGATGGACACAGTGCCACACCCTGGTCACATGTCTTACCTGGGTTTATAGATCAATGCACTGCTATGGTCTGCATACCTGTCCACTCTGAGTAGATTGTGGTTTTCATTGTCCAGTACATCAGCCCCGTCTGCACAGTGCTCCATGCTGAAAACATTTCTGAACAGGGTTTATCGATCAATGCACGGCTATGGTCTTCCCAGTGTTCCACGCTGGAACGATTGAAGGGTTGTGTTCAGCAGTACACGAGCCTGTTCTGCACTTTGCTTCATGCTGAACAGATATCTCCTCCGGATTTATGGTGTCACGGCTGGTTCTTTGAAGTGGATTGAGAATGTGATATAACTAATCATTCCAGTCGATATGGCAATGACTTTATTTTTGTTCTCATTCTTGTGATTGGACCCTCCAAAATCTGAATCATCTGGCTCGTCCCATTCTTCAGTCTACTTGCATATTTTGGCAACTTGTCCAATGAGTAATTGTCTAGTTATAATGTGAATAACTGTCCTGTCTATTGCCCTGATCTTGGACGTTGGTCACCCTGGAGCATCGGAATTCACCGCGATAAACCTCAGTAAGGTCACTCCTCAGACTCAACGCTCCAGGGAACATAGCCCCTGCCCATTCACACTCTCCGTGTAGCTCAACCTCACCCGCTACCTCAACATTAGCAACATACTTGTAAATCTTTACTACACCCTTTCAAGTTTAACAACATCTTTTCTATAGCAGGGAGAACAGAATTCAAGGCAGTATTACAGAAGTGGCTGAGCCGAGTGAGTCGGCAAAAGTGAGTACTGCAGGTTTTGGAGATTAGAGTCGAGAGTGTGGTCTGGAAAAACAAACAACGGGATAGGCAGCATCCGATGAGCAGGAAAGGCAATGTTTCGGGCAAACGTCGGAATCCTTCTGAAGGTTTTTTTCTCAAAACATTGATTTTCCTGCTCCTCGGATGCTGTCTGATCTAGCCTGCTTTTACAGTACCACACTCTGATCCCAGTATATATCTCAGATGGCCCTCTTCTTCAAAACATTCCCCTCCCACATGGTCGACGATGCCCTGCAGCGTATCTTATTCACTCCCCACACCTCTGCCTTCGAATCCCACCCCTCCCACCCCATCCCTGTTCTTAACCTTCCACCCCACCAAACCTCCAGATACAATATATTTTTCTCCCTCATTTGCGCTCCCTACAAACAGACCCCACCGCCAGAGATATATTTCCCTCCCCACCCCTATCTGCATTCAATAAAGACCGTCCCCTCCATGACTACCTCTTCAGGTCAACATCCCCCACCAAAACACTCTCCCATCGCAGCTCCTTCCCCTGCCACCGCAGGAATTGCAAAACCTGCGTCCTCACCTCACTCCCCCACCTCCGCCCAAGGCCCCAAAGGATCCTTCCATATCCATCGGAGTTTTAATTGCGCTTCCAGACACACCACCTACTGTATCCGTTGCTCCCGATGTTGTATCCTCCCCATTGGGGAGACAGGGCGCTAACATGCGGCACAATTCAGAGAACATCTCCAGGACACCCGCACCAACCAACCCCACTGCCCCATGGCCAAACATTTCAGCACAATCTCCGACTCAGCCAAGGCCCTGGGCCACCTCCACCACCACCTCCTAACCACCTGATGCCTGGAGGGAGAAAGCCTCATCTTCCACCTTGGGACCCTGCAACCACACGGGATCAATGTGGATTTCACGAGTTTCCTCATTGTCCTTTCCCACACGTTAACCTTCCAACTCAGCATTGCCTCCTTGACCTGTCCAACATGCCCATCTTCCTTCCCGCCTTTCTGCTCCACCATCCTCTCCGACATATCACTTCCACCCCCATCTTTATCTACCTATCACATTCTCAGTTACCTTCCCCCATTCCTATCCCCTTCCCATTTATCTCTCAGCACCTTAGGGCTACAAGCCTCATTCCTGTTGAAGGGCTGACACATGAAATGTGGATTCTTCTGCTCTTCGGATGCTGCCTGAAGGGCTGCGCTTTTCCAGCACCACATTCTCGACTCTGACCTCCAGCATCTGAAATCCTCACTTTCTCCCTTGAGTTAGTGTATCCAGAAATTTCCCCAGCAGACATTGTATGCAGCTGATCTATTATTTTATCTCTGTCTCCTGTTATAAACAGAATGGGGCATATACAGCCTTGCACAGCTCTGGGTATTCTCCCAGATACAAGGAAATGGTATAAAGATTGAAAGATTTATAGTCGGTCCGGCAGTAACCCTCATCCATTCCATCCAGACTGAGTAACTATTCCCTTTTATTATGATATGAAATGTGAGGTAAGGAAGGGGTTAACTGAATCTTTTCGTTCAGTGACTGTGGTTAATGTCAGTCTCCATGGATTGTAATTATTCCAGTCGTGGCTTTCATCTTTTACTGATAAATGGGCTCCGTCAATGTGTTATTCCACAATATGAACGGGAGTGTCATCGACTGCACGAACACGGATCAGTATGTCAGTCTCCATGGATTGTAATTATTCCAGTCGTGGCTTTTCATCTTTTACTGATAAATGGGCTCCGTCAATGTGTTATTCCACAATATGAACGGGAGTGTCATCGACTGCACGAACACGGATCAGTGGCTCCAGAGAGAGGGGGAAGAGAGATCAGAATCTGATAACTTTGGACTGGAATTTTCCAGCAATGGATCAGAATCTGAGAACATTAGACTGGAATTTTCCAGCAATGGATCAGAATCTGAGAACATTAGACTGGAATGTTCCAACAATGGATCAGAATCTGAGAACATTAGACTGGAATGTTCCAACAATGGATCAGAATCTGAGAACATTAGACTGGAATGTTCCAACAATGGACAGGGGTTTACCCAATTCTGTTTGGTATCTTTCTACATATTATGATCGGTTGTCGTTATCATGGCGGATCCATTATGCTCTTTGCATTATTCAATATATTTATTATTCTCTCCTGTCTATCGTTGGTGTCCCTGGTAATTCTCACTCACCAGATATTTTTTTCTATATATCAGTTATGACTGCATTTCTGTTATTTCATATAGTCTACACTTCTTTCCACCAATAGTGTTGCTGTTGATATATTGAATCCAGTTCAATTCCTATCTCCCTCCTTGCTTCTGGCAGTGTTACCCATGAGTCTCTATGTTGACCTCCTCAGTTTCAAATGTGAACCATTGCCTCTCTGCCTTGTAATTTAAATATTGGGAGCTTGGAGGTCATTGTCCTCTATTGTGTTTACAAACTCCATTTTCTTCCTGAGATTCCATCTCATCCCTGCTCAATATATTTTATTTTCATTCATTTGTGGGACTTGCGTGTTGCTGGCTGGCCAGCATTGATAGCCCATCTCTATTTGCCCTTGAGAAGGTGAGAGTGAGCTGCCATCTTGAATCACTGCAGTCCACTTGTTGTTGGTTGACCCACAATGCCAGTAGGAAGGGAATTCCAGGATGTTGAGCCAACAACTCTGAAGGAACAGCAGTATATTTCCAAATCAGAGTGGTGATTGGCTTGGATGGAGGTGGGAAATGAAACATGCAGGTGTTCTTTGAAACACACGAATCACAAGTTCAGTTATCCCTTTGGCCATGAGCTGATTCCTGACATCATGCCCTGACCATTATTAACTTTACTCACTGCGCCAGAATGTACTTCCCTGGCTAAACCCATCTGCTGTTTGAACGTTGCGCTTTGAAATACAGACTTAAAGGTGACAACAAACTGCTGCTTACACTCTCGGGTTGAAACCTGCAGAAACAAATCTTATTCGAACTCAGACCAAAATCCCATCCGTCTGACATTCCTGTCCACGCTGGTCTGTATCGCTATTGTGTCTGGCAATGCCTTTATTTTAATATTCTTAAGCACTTTATCTCATCTGTCCATGAAACTTCCCTCAATCTCTCTGTGTCGATTATCCAAATCCCGGCCAGTTGTTCATATTTAACCTGCTTTCCTTCAAGTGCATTTTCTCTTAGGCAGTGATTTTCACATTCAACCTCCCCAAATGCACGCCCCAACACACACACACACACACACAGCCCTTATACTGTCCAATGGAGATAGTAACCTTCCCCTGCTGTGTGTATTTGATATGTGTATCGTTCCCATATCATAGTAAAGGTTAGCAATACTCCTCATGCTGGGCAGATAATCCAGTTTACTGAGTAATGCAATAGCATAGTCTGCACAACTCTCCATGTTAGTCTGTCATCTTGTCCCAGCTTATGCTGCTTGAAGTGTTCTGTGAAGCCGATTCAGAATTCGATGAAACAAAGTATTTCAGTTGAACTGAAAATACTTTTATTTAATGTTCGCATTCTTGTAAGTTTGCTCTCTCAGGGTTCAATCCTACAGTTAGTCCCATTACCCAGTCTTTTTCTATATATTTCCACAACATCTTCTCAGTTAATTAACTGTCTGCTTCTGTCCTTAATATGAATCTCTCTGCCCCTCTGCATCTTTCCCTGGCCTTGGTTTTTGGCTCCCGAGTGTATCGAGCGCTGGCATGCTGAAGCTCAGAAACAGTGAAACGGTGTGTGTCAGGCTGCTGTCCACTTCCCAGTGTGTCCCATATAGTGCTCCATGGACGGGGGAGGGTGGTGTGAGTTGGGCTGTTGTTCACTTCCCGGGGTGATCCATGTGGTGTTCTATGTTTGGGAGTGGATTCGTGTGTTGGGCTTTTGTTACCTTCCCGGTGTGTCCTATGTGGTGCTCCATGTTGGATGTTGGGCGGGCGGGGCGGGGCGTGTGTCGGGCTGTTGTTCACTTCCCGTTGTGTATCATGTGGTGCTTCATGTTGGAGAGGGTGATGTGTTTCGGGCTGCTGTTCACTTCCCGCTGTGTGTCATGTGGTGCTCCATGTTGGATAGGGGTTTCTGCAGCTTTGACTCACATCTTTTAAACTTGATCTGTGCCTGGCCACTGAACGTCTGACTACTGTGTTTGACCCTTTGAGCTGATCGTGTGGTCAGTAACACGAGGAAGCCCCTTGAGTATTATTGTAAAGGGATAGTACCTAAGATCTCTGACAGTGCTGTCACTTTCAAAAAGGTTATTTGCTCATTTTCTTTAAAGAGAGATCTTAAAGGCCGAACTGCTTACTGCAAACGGCTGAAGTAAATAACTTAGGAGGCTTTTAGTTTTTTTTTATATAAATAGTGATAACAATGGCCAGCTCACACAGACCAGGCTTTCAAGTTTTTCTGAGCTGTAACAATCAACAGATTCTTGGGATGGGAGAAGGTTTGGATGCTTCAGTAAATGATCCCTAGCAGCTTTTCTCTCTGAGATCTGTCCTGATGCTGTTTACTCCTGGATTGGAGAACTGCATGCAGGACTGACTGGCCTTCGGTG
>NW_025211177.1:0-833 GCF_004010195.1 Chiloscyllium plagiosum
CTTTAGTTAAAACTCACACAATACCAGGTTATAGTCCAACAGGTTTATTTGGAAGCATTAGCTTTTGGAGCGCTGCTCCTTCATCAAGTGATTGTGGAGAATAAGATTGTAAGACACAGAATTTATAGCAAAAGTGTACAGTGTGATGTAATTGAAATTACATATTTAAAAAGACTTGGCTTGTTTGTTAAGTCTCTCATCTTTTAAAATGACCAGGTTGGTTTCAGTTCTTTCATATGTAAATTGCAAAACATTTTTTAAAAGTGACACTTTAACAACTGGTGTTATTGGCCCAGATAAGGTATTGAAGTTGTTAACTCCCTGTGAGGATGTCTATGAGACAATGGTCAGATTTGAAGATGCCAGTGTTGGACTGAGAATGGCCCATCCTCCAAGGCAGACTTCGGGACAGGCAGCAGTGAAAAGTGGCTGAGTAGAGGCTGATAGCTAAGTTCAGTACCCATAGGGAGGGCCTCAACTGGGACCTTAGGTTCATGTCACACTACAGGTGACCACCATTGCATTATACACACACATACAGACATTCCTACACACACACACGTATACACAGACAAGCACACAGACACTCACACATACCCTTACAGGCACACACACTCCCACACTCACACATGCATCCTGTCACAGACTTAGACCACTCTACACTCATGCGCACACATATACACTCTCACAGACACTCACAACTCCCCATCCCAGATACGCACACAAACACACATGCACCCCCTCGCAGACTTAAGACACTCTACACTCACTACACACACATATACACTCTCTCACACTCACAACCCAGACAGACACACACACACACACACACA
>NW_025211177.1:19751-22000 GCF_004010195.1 Chiloscyllium plagiosum
CACAGAATATTCACAAAGAACTGAGAGTACTGATAGAGAAACAGCACACTGAACTGAGAGGAGAAAGTGAGGACTGCAGATGCTGGAGATCAGAGCTGAAAATGTGTTGCTGGAAAAGCGCATCAGGTCAGGCAGCATCCAAGGAACAGGAGAATCGACGTTTCGGGCATAAGCCCTTCTTCAGGAATGAACACTGAACTGAGAGTACAGATAGAGAAATAATACAATGAAGTGAGTGTACAGATACAGCAACACCATAATGAACAGACAATACAGATAAAGAAATATCAGACTGAACTGAGAGTACAGATTGAGAAATAACACACTGATCAGATTCGGGCATAAGCCCTTCTTCAGGAATGAACACTGAACTGAGAGTACAGATAGAGAAATAATACACTGATCAGACAGTACAGATGGGAAACATCACAATGAATTGAGTGCATAGATACCGAAACAGCACACTGAACTGACAGTACAGATACAGAAACAGCACAATGACTGACAGTACACATATAGAAACAACACACTGAACTGAGGGTACAGAAAGAGAAACAACACATTGAACTGGAGGATCAGATCGAGACAAAAAACACTGAACTGAGAGTAGGGGTAGAGAAATAACACAATGTCCTGATTGAACAGATACAGAAACAGCACACTGACCTGAGAGTACAAAAGAGAAACAGCAAACTAAACTGAGAATATACCAGAGAAATAAAACAATGAACTAAGTGACAAGAAACAGAAACAGCACACAGAACTGAGTGTACAGATAGAGAAACAAAACACTGAACTGAGAGGACAGACAGAGAAATAACACTATGAACTGTGTACAGATACAGTAAAAGCACATCAAACTGCGATTTCAGATAGAGAAACAAAACACTGACCTGAGTGTACAGATACTCACACACTGAACTGTGCGAACATATAGAGAAATAACACAATGAACTGAGAGTACAGAAGGTGAAACAACACACTGAACTGCAAGTTGAGATAGAGAAACAAAATACTGAACTGAGTGCACAGATACAGAAACACCACACTGAACAGAGAGTACAAATAGAGAAATAACAAACTGAACAGTGATGTCAGACAGTGAAATAAAATACTGAACTGAGAATACAGGTGGAGAAATAACACAATGAACTCAGTGTACAGATAAAGAAATAACACACTGAAATAAGAATACAGAGAGAAAAACAACACACTGAACTGAGAGTTCAGACAGAGAAATAAAGCAATGAACTGAGAGTGTAGAAAAAGTAACAGTACACGGAACTGCAATTTCAGATAGAGAAACAAAACACTGACGTGAGTGTACAAAGAGAGAAATGACACAATGAACTGTGTGCACAGATACAGAAACAGCACACTGAGCGGAGAGTACAGATAGAGAAACAGCACGCTGAACTGCAATTTCAGATAGAGAAACAAAACAATGAACTGAGAGTACTTATAGAAATAAAATAATGAACTGAGTGTACGGATACAGAAACTGCACACTGAACTGAGAGTACAGATAGAGAAACAATAAAATGAGCTGGGTATGCAGATACAGAAACAGCATACTGAACAGAGAGGACAGATAGAGATATAACACATTGAACTGAGCAGACAGTTAGAGAAATAACACAATGAACTGAGCAGACAGATAGAGAAATAACACAATGAACTGAGTGTACAGATACAGCAACAGCACACTGAACTGAATATACAGATCGAGAAATAACACTCTGAACTGAGAGTACAGTGACGGAATCAGCACGCTGAACGGAGAGTACAGAAAGAGAAACAATGCACTGAACTGAAAGTTCAGGTCGATAAACAAAACACTGAACTGAGAGTACAGATAGAGAAATAAGACAATGAACTGAGAGTACAGTGACGGAATCAGCACGCTGAACGGAGAGTACAGATAGAGAAACAGCACACAGAAATGAGAGTACAGATAGAGAAATAAGACAATGAACTGAGTGTCCTCTCAAAGGACTAAGCATTGAAGACAAGCATGCCAAATGCCTTCTTCACTAGCCTGTCTGGATGACGCAAACTTTAAAGAATTGTGACCCTGCAATCCTGGGTCCCTCTGCACTACAACACTACACAAGGCCCAACCATTAATTGCATAAGCCCTACCCTTGTTGTTGTATCAAAATACAATGCCTCTCATTTATCCAGATTGAACTCCATCTGCCATTGGTCCATTTGATCATGATCCTGTTGTAATCTTGGAAAACTTCCTT
>NW_025211178.1:0-3808 GCF_004010195.1 Chiloscyllium plagiosum
AGCTCAGGCCAAGACCTGGAGCTGGGAGCAGAGGACATTCGGGCCTGGATCTGGAGCGGGGAGCAGAGCGTGCTCGGGCTAAGAGCTGGAGCGGTAATCAGAGCGTATTCGGGGTGAGACCTGGAGCGGGGAGCAGAGCGTGCTCGAGCTATAACCTGGAGCGGGGAGCAGAGCGCACTCGGGGTGAGACCTGGAGCGGGGGGCAGAGCGTGCTCGAGCAGAGACCTGGAGAATGGGAGCAGAGCGCGCTCGGGCCGAGACCTGGAGCGTGGAGCAGAGCGTGCTTGGGCCAAGATCTGGATCATGGAGCAGAGCGTGCTCGGGGAGAGACCTGGATCGGGGAGCAGAGCGTGCTCGGGGTGAGACCTGGAGCGTGGAGCAGAGCGCGCTCGGGCCGAGACCAGGAGTGGGAATCAGGGTGCACTCGGGCCGAGGCCTGGAGAATGGGAGCAGAGCGTGCTCGGGCCGAGGCCTGGAGAATGGGAGCAGAGCGTGCTCGGGCCGAGGCCTGGAGCATGGAGCAGAGCGTGCTCGGGGTGAGACCTGGAGCGTGGAGCAGAGCGTGCTCGTGGTGAGACCTGGAGCGTGGAGCGGAGCGTGCTCGGGGTGAGACCTGGAGCGTGGAACAGAGCGTGCTCAGGGTGAGACCTGGAGCGTGGAACAGAGCGTGCTCAGGGTGAGACCTGGAGCGGGGAGCAGAGCGCGCTCGGGCCGAGACCTGGAGCGTGGAGCAGAGCACGCTCGGGCCGAGACCTGGAGCGGGGAGCAGAGCACGCTCGGGGTGAGAACTGGAGCGGGCAGCAGAGCGCACTCGGGGTGAGACCTGGAGCGAGGAGCAGAGCGCACTCGGGGTGAGAACTGGAGCCGGGAGCAGAGCGCACTCGGGGTGAGACATGGAGCTGGGAGCAGAGCGCGCTCGGGGTGAGCCCTGGAGTGGGGAGCAGAGCGCACTCGGGGTGAGACCTGGATCGGGGAGCAGAGGAAATTCGGGCCGGGATCTGGAGTGCAAATCAGACTGTGCTTGGGGCGACACCTGGAGCGGGAATCAAAGTGCGATCTATCCGAGACCAGGAGCGGAAATCAGAGCATGCTCAGGCAGAGACCTGGAGCAGGAGCAGAGCGTGCTCGGTCCGAGACCTGGAGCGGGAATCAGAGCGTATTCGGGCTGAGACCTGGATCGGAGAGCAGAGCGTACTCGGGCTGAGACCTGGAGCGGGGAGCAGAGCGCGAACGGGCCAAGACCTGGAGCGGGGAGCAGAGCGTGGTTCGGGGTTAGACCTGGAGCAGGGAGCAGTGTGGGCTCGGGGTGAGACCTGGAGCGGGGAGCAGTCCGGGCTCAGGCCTAGACCTGGAGCGGGGAGCAGATTGTGCTCGGGGTGAGACCAGGAGCGAGGAGCAGAGCGTGCTCGGGCCGAGACCTGGAGCGTGGAACAGAGCGTGATCGGGCCGAGACCTGGAGCGGGCAGCAGAGCGCACTCGGGGTGGGACCTGGAGCCGAGAGCAGAGCGCACTCGGGGTGAGACCTGGAGCGGGGAGCAGAGGACATTCGGGCCGGGATCTGGAGTGCAAATCAGACTGTGCGTCGGGTAACACCTGGAGCGGGAATCAAAGTGCGATCTATCCGAGACCAGGAGCGGAAATCAGAGCGTGCTCGGGCCGAGACCTGGAGCGGGAATCAGAGCGTATTCGGGCTGAGACCTGGAGTGGGGAGCAGAGCGCGAACGGGCCAAGACCTGGAGCGGGGAGCAGTCTGTGCTCGGGGTGAGACTTGGAGCGGGGAGCAGTCCGGACTCAGGCCTAGACCTGGAGCGGGGAGCAGAGCATGCTCGGGGTGAGACCTGGAGCGGGGAGCAGAGCGTGCTCGGTGTTAGACCTGGAGCGGGGAGCAGTCCGGGCTCATGCCTAGACCTGGAGCGGGGGGCAGAGCATGCTCGGGGTGAGACCTGGAGCGTGGAGCAGATCGTGCTCTGGCCGAGACCTGGAGCGGGGAGCAGAGCGTGCTCGGACTGAGACCTGGAGCGTGGAGCAGAGCGTGCTCGGGGTTTGACCTGGAGCGGGGAGCAGAGCGTGCTCGGGGTGAGACCTGGAGCGGGGAGCAGAGCGTGCTCGGGGTTAGACCTGGAGCGGGGAGCAGAGTGCGCTCGGGCCGAGACCTGGAGCGGGGAGCAGAGCGTGCTCGGGGTTAGACCTGGAGAGGGGAGCAGTCCGGGCTCAGGCCGACACCTGGAGCGGGGAGCAGAGCGCACTCGGGGTTAGACCTGGAGCTGGGAGCGGAGCGTGATCGGGGTGAGACCTGGTGCGGGGAGCAGAGCGCACTAGGGGTGAGACCTGGAGCTGGGAGCGGAGCGCACTTGGGGTGAGACCTGGAGCGTGGAGCAGAGCGCGCTCGGGGTGAGACCTGGAGCGGGGAGCAGAGCGTGCTCGGGGGCAGAGTGAGTCCCGGAGCGGGGAGCAGAGTGAGTCCCGGAGCGGGAAGCAGAAACAGTCCCGGAGCGGGGAGCAGAGACAGTCCCGGAGCGGGGAGCAGAGAGATTCCCGGAGCGGGGAGCAGAGTGAATCCCGGAGCGGGGAGTAGAGAGAGTCCCGGAGCGGGGAGCAGACACAGTCCCGGAGCGGGGAGCAGAAAAGGTCCCGGAGCGGGGAATAGAGACAGTCCCGGAGCGGGGAATAGAGTCAGTCCCGGAGCGGGGAGCAGAGAGAGCGGGGAGCAGAGAGAGTCCCGGAGTACGGAGCAGAGAGAGTCCCGGAGCGGGGAGCAGTGACTGTCCAGGAGCGGGGATCAGAGAGAGTCCCGGAGCGGGGAAGAGAGAGTGTCCCTGAACGGGGAACAGAGTGAGTCCAGGAGCAGGGAGCAGAGTGAATCTCGGAGCGGGGAACAGAGTCAGTCCCGGAGCAGGGAACAGAGTCAGTCCCGGAGCAGGGAGCAGAGACAGTCCCGGAGCGGGGAACAGAGTCAGTCCAGGAGCGGGGAATAGAGTCACTCCCGGAGCGCGGAGCAGAGACAGTCCCGGAGTGCGGAGCAGAGAGAGTCCCGGAGCGGGGAACAGAGACAGTTCCGGAGCGGGGAACAGAGAGAGTCCCGGAGCGGGGAGCAGAGTGAGTCCCGGAGCGGGGAACAGAGAGAGTCCCGGAGCGGGGAACAGGGGGAACAGAGTCAGTCCAGGAGCGGGGAATAGAGTCACTCCCGGAGCGCGGAGCAGAGACAGTCCCGGAGTGCGGAGCAGAGAGAGTCCCGGAGCGGGGAACAGAGACAGTTCCGGAGCGGGGAACAGAGTCAGTCCAGGAGCGGGGAACAGAGACAGTCCCGGAGCGGGGAACAGAGTCAGTCCAGGAGCGGGGAACAGAGTCAGTCCAGGAGCGGGGAACATAGACAGTCCCGGAGCGGGGAGCAGAGTGAGTCCCGGAGCGGGGAACAGAGAGAGTCCCGGAGCGGGGAACAGAGAGAGTCCCGGAGCGGGGAACAGAGACAGTCCCGGAGCGGGGAACAGAGAGAGTCCCGGAGCGGGGAGCAGACAGAGTCCCGGAGCGGGGAGCAGAGACAGTCCCGGAGCGGGGAGCAGAGACAGTCCCGGAGCGGGGAACAGAGACAGTCCAGGAGCGGGGAACAGAGAGCAGACAGAGTCCCGGAGCGGGGAGCAGAGAGAGTCCCGGAGCGGGGAGCAGAGAGAGTCCCGGAGCGCGGAGCAGAGACAGTCCAGGAGCGGGGAGCAGAAAAGGTCCCGGAGCGGGGAATAGAGACAGTCCCGGGGCGGGGAATAGAGTCAGTCCCGGAGCGGGGAGCAGAGAGAGTCCCGGAGCGGGGAGCAGA
>NW_025211178.1:8925-14120 GCF_004010195.1 Chiloscyllium plagiosum
GCGAGCTGATGAATCTTGGAAGATCCAATTCTAGATGGGGTATATCAGTGAATAGAAAGCCCTGGGGAAAAGTAATGTGCAGAGAGATCTGGGTGTTTAGGTCCATTGTACCCTGATGGTGACAACGCAGGTCAATAGAGTGGTAAAGAAGGCATATGGCATGGTTTCCTTCATTGGACGAGGTACTGCGTACAAGAGTTGGCAGGTCACATTACAATTGTATCGGAGTTTGGCTTGGCCACATTTGGAATACTGCGTCCAGTTCTGGTTTCCACATTACCAGAAGGATGTGGATGCTTTGGAGACGGTGCAGAGGAGGTTCACCAAGATTGTCTGGTAGGGAGGGCGCTAGCTATGAAGAGAGGTTGAGTAGTTTAGGATTATTTTAATTAGAATGTCGAAGATTGAGGGGGGCCCTACAAAATAATGAGAGGTGTAAACAGGGTGGATAGCAAGAAGCTCTTTCCCAGAGTGGAGGACTCAATTACTAGGAGTCATGAGTTCAAGGTGAGAGGGGAAATGTTTAAGGGAGATATGCGTGGAAGGTTCTTTACGCAGAGGGTGGTTGGTGCCTGGAATGTATTGCCAGTGGAGGTGGTAGAGGCAAGCATGATAGCATCATTAAAGGTGTATCTAGACAGATACATGAATGGGCAGGGAGCACAGGGATACAGGTCCTTGGAAAATAGGTGACAGGTTTAGATAGAGGATCTGGATCGGTGCAGGCTTAGAGGGCCGAAGGGCCAGGGGACACTTGCCTTTGTCATGTCAGATATTGGTTATAAAAGCAGGAGGATATGGTGCAGTTAAGCAGAACATTGGTTAGGCCACAGCTGGAGTACTGTGTGCAGTTCAGGTCACCACTCTGTAGGAAGGAGGTGATTGCACTGGATGGAGTACAGACGAGAATCACCAGGATGTTGTGTGGGATGGAGCCTCTCAGTGACGAAGAGAAATTGGATCAGCTCGGGGTTGTTTTCTTCAGAGCAGAGAAGGTGGAGGGGGGATCTGATAGAGGTGTATAAGGTTATGAGGGGAATGAGGAGAAACTGAGGTCTGCAGATGTTGGAGATCAGAGCTGGAAATGTGTTGCTGGAAAAGCGCAGCAGGTCAGGCAGCATCCAGGGAACAGGAGAATCGACATTTCGGGCATAAGCCCTTCTTCAGGAATGAAGAAGGGCTTATGCCCGAAACGTCGAATGAGGGGAATGGACAGGGAGGAGAGAAAGCAGCTGTTCTCCTTCATGGGAGGGTCAATAACAAGTTGGCTCACATTCAATGTGAAAGATAGGAGGCTTCAATATGTTTTGAGGAACATGTTTTTCACCCAGAGGGTGGTGTGGGTCTGGAAGGCACGGCCTGGGAGGCTAGTTGAGGTGGGAAACCACACAAACTTTAAAAAGTACTTGGGTGAGCAGTTGAAATGTCATAACATTCAAGCTATTATCATCGTGTTAGAAAGTGGGACTGGTGTAGGTTTAGTGTAGTTTGGCTGGTATGCAGTTAATGGGCTGAAGAGCCTCTTCTGTACTGTGTGGTTTTATGATTCTGTTGGCGCTTAGATCTTATGAGAAACTGGATCAGTTAGGATTATATTCACTGGAGGTTAGAAGATTGACAGGAATCACATTGAAACCTTTAAAATGTGATCAAGACAAAACTGGAAAAACACAGGAAAGGTGTTCCTGATGACTGGGGAATCCAGAACCAGGAATTACAGTTTAAAGAAAAGGGAAAGGCCATTTCAGACTGAGATGAGGAGACATTTCTTTAGCCAGAGAGTGCGAAGCTAGTGGGATATTCTATCACAGGAAGCACCTGAGCCTAAAACATTCAATGTTTTCAAGAAGAGGATAGATATAGTTCTTAGGACGAAAGAGATTAAAAGTTATGGGGAAGAAAGGAACAGGGACTAAGTTGGATGATCAGCCATGGTCATATTGAATGGCAGAGCCGACTTAAAGGGCTGAATGGCCTCCTCCTGCTCCTAGTTCCTTTTTTCTGTGTTTGAGAGACTGTTCGTAAACATGGAAACATGGAATTATAGAGTCAGAGAGTCATTGAGACCTACAGCATAGAGACAGGCCCTTTGGCCCAAACTGGACTGTGCTGACCAAAATATCCATCCACACTAACCCCATTTCCCTGCACTTGGCCCATGTCCTTCAAATTACATACTATGTATGTATTTATCCAAATACCTTTTAAAATTGTTAATGTACCCACCTCATCACTTCCACCGGCAGCTCATTCCATATGCGTGCCACCCTCTGTGTAAAAATGTTGTCCCCATGTACCTGAACTGCAAGATCCCTTTGTTCCACTACAGTCTTTAAGACCCTACCATTCACCATGAAACTTCTACCTTGATTTGACTTTCTAAAATGCAAGAGCTCACACTTATCTACATTAACCTCAATTTGTCATTTCTCTTCCCACTTCCCCAGCTGATCAAGGTCCTGCTGCAATATCTGATACCCTCCGTGATACCGCCTTTTGTAATGTCATCTACAAACTTACTGATCATGCCTTGCAGATTTTCATCCAAATCATTGATATAGATAACAAATAGTAATGGGCCCAGCACTGAACCCTGAGGCACTCCACAAGTCTCAGGCCTCCAGTCTGGCAAGCATCCTACCACTATTACCCACTGCTTCCTACCATCAAGCCAATTAGAGAAAAGTATTTGTCTTCGGTCAGGAATTAGTTTGGAGGTAGGAGCCAGAGAAGAGGATGATGTGTGTGCTCTCCAATGAACAAGATGTGAACAGTGTTATCTCCAGGGATCTGGGCTGGGACCTCAGCATTTCATGATATTTCTCAATGACTTGGATGAAGGAATAGAGAGCCAATTATCCAAGATTGTTGATCACACTGACTGAGGCAGCTTGGAGGAGATTACAGACCGAGGGAAGGTGGAGGACAGGGACGGATTTCCGAACAAGGATGAGAATTTGAAAATCAAGGTGTTGTTGGTCCAGGAGCCAATGTAGGCTTTGGGATGCAGGGGGTTAGGGGAATGGGGCTTGATACAAGTTTGGATATAGGCAGCAGAATTTGTGATATGGAGGATATGGGGCTCAGATCATTTTCAAAGATGAGACCCAGTTTGTAAAGAGTCTGGTTGAGCAGCAGACAGTGCTCAGGGAGAGGGATGGAGTTTGGACCAAGATCTGAAGAGGATGGCTTTGATCTTCCCAATATGTTTCACGGTGAGCCTGGCTCCTCAGTCCTGACTGCTCTTAGCTGCTGTGATTGTCACTGATTGGACACTTATTATTCGGGATTCTGACCACAGCAGAAAACCCCAGTGTAAAAAATAACTGCAAAGACTGTCAGATCGCAAGATTGAAACTTCACCAAGGGAGGAAGTGAAAGAAGGAGCTCGGAGCAGCTGGACGTTTGTTACTGAGACGGGAGAAAACTGTGAACTGTCTGCATTCCCTGGAATCTGACAGCACAGGAGGCTGGTTCTGGGATTTAACTTTTGCAGAAACACCCAGCACAGTGATGGAAAAAGTGTCTGTCACTCTCTCACAAACACACACGCCTGCACTCGGAGATCAGAAACAGAATCCAGCAGCAGCTCTGTCTCCAAGCTGTGAAACCCGCACAGAATTGTTCCCTCATTCAGTTTATAACTGGCAGGATCGACCAAGCAGGGGAGGCAACACAGTGGTGTGTACAGTCAGAAGGGAGTAGTCCTGGGAGTCCTCACCATTAACTATGGAACCCATGAAGCCTCATGACAGCAGGTCAAACATGGGGAAGGAAATTACCACACAGCACTGGCCACCCCTCCAACCTCAACTGAGCAGTCAGTCCTCCTCCATGTTGAACAGCACATACAGGGAGCACTGAGGGTGGGAAGGATGCAGGATATACCCAGAGTGAGGAACTTCAAAGTCCACCATTAAGAGCTGCTCAGAAGCATCACTACTGAGCAAGCTGGTCAAGTTCCACCTGATTCAGCTGCTAGACTGGACCTGGGGCAGGTGGTGAGGGAACCAACAAGAGGGAAAAACATACTCACTATCACCCTCACCAATCTGCCTGCTGCTGGTGTATCTGTCCATGACAGTATCAGTAAGAGTGACCACCGCACAGTCCGTGTGGAGACAAAATCCCATCTTTATGTTGAGAATACCTTACACTTTGTAGGGCAAGAGATACAGTCTGTGGTAGAGACAAAGTCCTATCTTCATATTGAGATTACCTTGCATTTTGTTCGCGCTCTCTGTTCAACAACACTCCCCATGGCTCTACCATTAATTGTGTAATTCCTGCCCTGGTTTGTCTTACCAAAATGCAATTCCTTGCAGTTATCAACATTAAACTCCATCTGGATTTGTTGACCCACTGGCCCAGTTGATCAAGATGACATTGCACTCTTGGATAACCTTCTTCCCTGTCCACGATGCCAAAGCTTTTAATGTCAACCACAAACTTACTGACCATTCCAGCTATTTTCTCATCCAAATTGTTCATATAAATGATGAACAACAGTGGTCCAGGATTGATTCTTGTGGCAGACGGCTGGTCACTGGCCTCCAGTCTGAAGAACAACCCTCTCTCACCAGCCTCTGCCTCCCATCATCAGGCCAATTTTCTATCCAATTGGCGAGCTCTCCCTGGATCCTATGTGATATAATCTTATTAAACAGTCTACCATGGGGAACATTGTCTAAGGCCTTGCTACAGCCCACATAGACAGTGTGTACTGCTCTACCTTATCTATCTTCTTGATTACTTCTTCAAAAACGCAGCCATCTAATTGTCTCCATTGGAATGTCCAGTGAAAAGGAGGCCCATGATTACTGGCCTGTATGGGAGGATCCAGTCAGAAGGAGGCCCATGTTTACTGGTCTCTCTTGAAGGATCCAGTCAGAAGGAGGCCCATGTTTACTGGTCGTCTTTATAGAGTCCAGTAGGAAGAAGGCCAATGTTTGCTGGTCCCTACTGGAGGTTCCAGCAGGAAGGAGGCCCATGTTTACTAGTCT
Organism: Chiloscyllium plagiosum; assembly: GCF_004010195.1. Classification (NCBI taxonomy): domain Eukaryota; kingdom Metazoa; phylum Chordata; class Chondrichthyes; order Orectolobiformes; family Hemiscylliidae; genus Chiloscyllium; species Chiloscyllium plagiosum. The sequence goes on from NW_025211178.1 coordinate 13,929, forward strand.
CTATTGGGGACTTCAGTGAGAAGGACATTCTAATGAACTGAATTCCATTTTTACTGGACTCTGTTGGAGTTTCCAGTGCATCATGGACACAATGGTGGGTTCAGTTCCTTTCTGTTGTAACTGATGCTCTGACCCTCATCCCATTGAAACACCCTGATTCAGAGACTGATCATAGAAGGGAAGGAAAGGCGA
>NW_025211178.1:14138-15273 GCF_004010195.1 Chiloscyllium plagiosum
CAGCTCACACTGATGGCCTGAGGATCTCCTCTCTCTGCTGGGCCTTCATGGAATGAGGTTTGTGTCCAAACCAGTCCCCAGTGAGAAAAGGCCAACAGCACAGAACTGTCCTTCATTTGACAAGAATCTGTCAAGAATCTCCTTCTCCCACCCATTTATAACGACTCTATCATGTTTGCAGGTCTCTGTAAATTCCTTGCATTTGTATTCCTCCACATCCTTCCCACTGGGTGGTGACTTATTGACTGCACTGAGGATTCTGTGGTCATAGAGTCATAGAGACATAGAGATGTATAGCACGGAAACAGACCCTTCAGTCCAACCCGTCCATGCTGACCAGATATCCCAACCCAATCTAGTCCCACCTGCCAGCACCTGGCCCAAATCCCTCCAAACCCTTCCTATTCATATACCCATCCAAATGCCTTTTAAATGTTGCAATTGTACCAGCCTCCACCACTTCCTCTGGCAGCTCATTCCATACATGTACCACCTTCTGTGTGAAAACGTTGCCCCTTAGGTCTCTTTTATATCTTTCCCCTCTCACCCTAAGCCTACGCCCTCTAGTTCTGGACTCCCTGACACCAGGGAAAAAACTTTGCCTATTTATCATATTTTATAATTTTATAATTATATTTTATAAACCTCAAGAAGGTCACCCCTCAGCCTTCGACGCTCCAGGGAAAATGGCCCCAGCTTGTTTAACCTCTCCCTTTAGCACAAATCCTCCAACCCTGGCAACATCCTTGTAAATCTTTTCTGAACCCTTTCAAGTTTCACAACATCTTTCCGATAGGAAGGAGACCAAAATTGCACACAATATTCCAACAGTGGCCTAAACAATTACCTGTACAGCCACAACACGACCTCCCAACTCCTGTACTCAATACTCTGACCGATAAAGGAAAGCATACCAAACACTTTCTTCACTATCCTATCTACCTGGGACTCCACTTTCAAGGACCTATGACCCTGCACTCCAAGGTCTCTTTGTTCAGCAACACTCCCTAAGACCTTACCATAAAGTGTATAAATCCTGCTAAGATTTGCTTTCCCAAAATGCAGCACCTCGCATTTATCTGAATTAAACTCCATCTGCTACTTCTCAGCCCATTGACCCATTTGATCAAGATCC
>NW_025211178.1:15663-19168 GCF_004010195.1 Chiloscyllium plagiosum
TCAGTAAGAGGCCCAGCAATCACTTCTCTAGCTTTCCACAGAGCTCTCAGGTACACCTGATCAGGTTCTGGGGATTTATCCACCTTTATGCATTTCAAGACATCCACCACTTCCTCCTCTGTAATATGAACATTTTTCAGGGGGGTCACCATCTATTTCCCTACATTCTATACCTTCCATATCATTTTCCATAGTAAATACTGATGCAAAATACTTATTTAGTATCTCATCCATTTTCTGGTGTTCCTTGGTGTTCCTCTCTGATATTCCTGCCTGGCTCCCACAGTCCCGCCAAGTTAGTTTAAACCCTCTCCAACAGCACTAGTAAACCACCTCACAAGAATCTTAGGCCCTCCTTCCTGGACGCTCTTTCCAGCTCCACAGTCACCTGTGTTAACCTCCTGTTCCTATTTTCACTTGCACTGGGGCATTGGGAGTAATCCAGAGATTCCTACTTTTGAGCTCCTGCTGCTAATTCCCTCCTCAACCCCCTAAATTCTGACTGCAGGACCACATCCCTTTTCTCCCTCTGTCACTGGGACCGATGTGGACCACAACTGCTGCCTGTTCCCCCTTTCCCCTCAGGATGCTCTGCAGCTTGCTCAATGACATCCTTGACCCTGGCACCAGGGAGACAACACACCATCCTGGATTCCCATCTGCAGCAGCAGAAACACCTATCGATTGCTCTCACTCTCGAATCTCCTCTCACTATCGCTCTTCCAGTTTTCCTTGTGCCCCCCGGTATAGCTGAGCCCCCTGTGGTGCCATGGATTTGGCCCAGATGAACCATCATTCTCATCAGGATTCCAAACTGAATCCTGGTTGGAGAGTGGGATGCACTCGGGGATTCTTGTACTAGCTGCCTGGTCCTTTTGGACTGTCAGCTACTCCCCCATTCCCTCTCTCTCTGCATACTCTGAAACTGCAGAGTGACCACATCTAGAAACGTGCTCTCCACGGAGCTCTCAGCCTCAAGGACACTATACACTGACACCAGCTGCTGCTCAAGCTCCGAAACCCGGAGCTCCAACTACTGTCACTGACCACATTTCCTGGTATTCCAGGAGCTGGGAAACATTCTGAAGTTCCCACATGGAAGCACACTCTCTCCACTCTTTGGTCATCTCTTGGCAACATTCTGATGACAAACAGATACAGCAGGGCTCACAGTCCAGTGGGTTCAGTGTTCAAGGTTTTGGGGAAACTCTCCAGACGACTTTAAGAAATAGGAGCAGAAATCAGCCATTCAGCCCATGGAACCTGCTCTGCCATTTGATCTTGGCAGATATGCTTCTCACCCCCATTCTCCTGCCTGCTCCACAGGAGCCCTGGTTACCTAGTCTCTCCAGTTTTTGGAAACATCTTCTCTGCATCCACTCTATCCAGGCCGATCAGTATTCTGCAAATTTCAGTAAGGTCCATCCTCATCCTTCTAAACTCCATCGAGTACAGGCCCAAAGTCCTCAACCATACCTCATATGACAAGCCCTTCAACCCCAGGATCATTCTTGTAAACACCTCCAATGCCAGCACATCATTTCTTAGAATATGTGTCCCAAATCTACTCACAATACTCCAAATGCAGTCTGACCAGAGCCTTACATAGTTTCAGCAGTACATCTCTGCTATTGTATTCTAGCTCTATTGAAATGAGTGCTATCATTTCATTGGCCTTCCCAAGCACAAATTGGACTTGCCTGTTAACCTGAAGAGAAAGCTGAATGAGGTTTGTGCTTTAGATTTCCAAAGGTTTTCCTCATTTAGAAAACAGTCTTTGCATCTCTTCTTCCTACCAAAGTGCATAACCACACACTCTAACACATTGTATTCTATCTGCCACTTCTTTGCCCCCTCTCTGAGCCTATTCAGGACCTTTTGCAGCCTTCCCACTTCCTCAACACCCAGCCCCTCCACCTATCTCATGCCATCTGCCAACTTAGCATCAATGTCTTCACTTCCTTCATCCAGGTTGTTAATGTATAATGTGAATAGTTATGGTCCCAACATTGACCCCTACAGGACTCTACCAGTCACCAGTTGCAATTGTTCCTCACTCACTGCTTTATGTGTTGCTGGAAAAGCGCAGCAGGTCAGGCAGCATCCAGGGAACAGGAGAATCGACGTTTCGGGCATAAGCCCTTCTTCAGGAATGAGGAAAGTTTGTCCAGCAGGCTAAGATAAAAGGTAGGGAGGAGGGACTTGGGGGAGGGGCGTCGGAAATGTGATAGGTGGAAAGAGGTCAAAGTAAAGGTGATAGGTCAGACTGGGGTGGGGGTGGAGAGGTCAGTTGTCACTTTCTTTCTCTGTTGTCTGTCACTAAACCAGCCTCCGAACCAAGTCAAACATTCATCTTCAATCCCGTGGGTTTTAACTTTGGTCAGCAGACTGTTTTGTGAAAATTATCATCAATTCTGAAAGTTGATAAGTCTATATGCATCAACTATTTTAGTTCATGCATTTGGTTTGTTAGTTAGAATCTACCTATCACAAATCTATGTGGGCTATTTCCAGTTCTCTACATGTTCATTCTCTTGACTGTTAATTATAGATTGCAATTAAACCTTCAAAAGAGATGTTAGATTGACCAGGATATAATTTCCTTGGTTCCCTCTCTCATCTTTCCTGAACTCATGGAGTTACAGCAAGATATTTTCCAAACTAAAGAAATGGTTGCTGCTTTGGAACCTGATGGGAAAAGCTTCTGACACTTCTTCCCCCCCGCACCCCCACCTCCCCTCCTTTAAACCCCTGAGTTCTTGAAGATCTGTCAGCCTTTAGAGCTGCTCCATTGCTGTTTTCTGGCACGTATCAAGTTTTGTGAATTCCAGTCTTCCATTCATTATTAACCTCCCTGGAATGGAAGCTGCATTATCCCGTTCCTTGACTGTGAAGACTGACACAACTAATTATTGTACATATCGGCTCGTCCCTTAGTTTCATTCGTGGAATTCCCAGTTTGTTTTAAAGGGTTCAGATTACACTGGAGCCGCCTCTTTGTGTTATTCTTGTGACCCCTTGCAGATCTCTCTCTCAATCACTTTTTTGTAACTCTTGGTTCCTTTTTGTCTTCCTTTGCAGTTCTTCATATCTTCCTTCGGTTTCCTGAATTCTCACTGATATTCCCACATTCGAGTGTTCTCGTCTTTAGTTTTTTTGTGTTCTTCCACTTATTTTATCAGTGACGATGTGCTAACAAGTGGGGACCTGTTCCATACTGAGCTGAATTCATCTTTAACCATCTCCCCATCTCATTGAGAGTCTGATCTGACAATTTTGGCTGACATCAATCTCTATTACATTCTGTTTTCTGGGAGGTGGGTGTCATGAGCATAGATCAGCACTTGTTACCCAAGACTAATTGTCCTTGAACTGCTGGCCTTGCTGTGGCCTTGCTGTGGAGTCACATGAAGTCCAGACTGGGTAAGGCTGAGGCTGGACAGCAATCAGGAATCATTATTGTGATCACCATTAATGAGGCTTGCTTTGTGATTTGAATTCAAAT
>NW_025211178.1:19323-22000 GCF_004010195.1 Chiloscyllium plagiosum
CTCACCTTGCACCAATAATATGCACAGCCCCACACCCAGAGAGCGTTCACACTGACTCACTCACCTTGCACCGATAATGATCATAGTCCTGCAACCAGAGTGTGTTCACACCTACGCCGTCACCTTGCACCAATATTAACAGCCCCACTAACTCCCTCACCTTGCACCAATAATATTCACACAGAGTCACTCTCCTTGCACCAATAATATACGCAGCCCCACACCCAGAGACTGTTCACACTGACTCACACGTTGCAACAATAATATAATCAGCCCCACACCCAGAGAGTGTTCACAGTGACACACTCAACTTGCACCAATAATATACACAGACCCACACCCAGAGAGAGTTCACACTGACTCACTCTCCTTGCACCAATAATATACTCAGCCCCACACCCAGAGAGTGTTCACAGTGACACACTCACCTTGCACCAATAATATAAACCGCCCCACACCCAGAGAGTGTTCACACTGACTCACTCACCTTGCACCAATAATATACTCAGCCCCACACCCAGAGAGTGTTCACAGTGACACACTCACCTTGCACCAATAATATACACCGCCCCACACCCAGAGAGTGTTCACACTGACTCACTCACCTTGCACCAATAATATACACAGCCCCACACCCAGAGAGTGTTCACACTGACTCATTTACCTTGCACCAATAATATTCACAGTCCACACCCAGAGAGTGTTCATACTAACTCACTCACCTTGCACCAATATTCACCGCCCCACACCCAGACACTGTTCACACTGACACACTCTCCGTGCACCAATAATATACGCAGCCCCACACCCAGAGGGTGTTCACACTGACTCACTCACCTTCCACCAATGATATTCACAGCCCCACACCCAGAGAGTGTTCACAGTGACACACTCACCTTGCACCAATAATATACACCGCCCCACACCCAGAGAGTGTTCACACTGACTCACTCACCTTGCACCAATAATATACACAGCCCCACACCCAGAGTGTGTTCACACTGACTCACTCATCTTGCACCAATAATATACACAGCCCCACACCCAGAGTGTGTTCACACTGACTCACTCATCTTGCACCAATAATTTTCACAGCCCCACACCCAGAGAGTGTTCACAGTGACACACTCACCTTGCACCAATAATATACACAGCCCCACACCCAGAAAATGTTCACAGTGACACACTCACCATGCACCAATAATATACACAGCCCCACACCCAGAGAGTGTTCACACTGACTCACTCACCTTGCACCAATAATATACACAGCCCCACACCCAGAGAGTGTTCACACCTAATCCCACACCTTTAACCAATATACACAGTCCCACACCCAGTGAGTATTCTCACCTATGCCCTCACCTTCCACCGACAATATTCATAGACCCACACCCGGAGAATGTTCACAGTGACACACTCACCATGCACCAATAATATTCACACCCCCACACCCAGAGAGTATTCACACTGACTCCCTCACCTTGCACCAATAATATTCACAGCCCCACACCCAGAGTGTGTTCACACTGACTCACTCACCTTGCACCAATATTCACAGCCCCACACCCAGACACTGTTCACACTGACTCACTCACCTTGCACCAATAATATGCACAGCCCCACACCCAGAGGGTGTTCACACTGACTCACTCACCTTGCACCGACAATATTCATAGCCCCACACCCAGAGAGTGTTCACACTGATTCACTCACCTTGCACTGATAATATACACAGCCCCACAACCAGATAGTGTTCACACTGACTCACTCACCTTGCACCGACAATATTCACAGCCCCAGACCCAGAGAGTGTTCACACTGACTCACTCACCTTGCACCAATAATATACACAGCCCCACACCCAGAGAGTGTTCACACCTTCTCCTTTGCTTTACACGAATGTTCACTGCCCCTCACCCTGAGGGTGTTCACACCTACTCCCTCACCTTACACCAATATTCCCAGCCCCACATTTGTTATTTCCAGTGGAGATCCCAGAATCCATCTGCTGTAATTTGCAGCATTGGAATCATGCCTCGCCCATGGCTCCCCAACTCTGTTCAATACTGCACCGTGCTGGAACTAGCATCCAAGGGGATGAAGGTACGTGGACATTTGAGGTCGCAATCAGCAGTACACTTACCTTCTTGCTGCTGACATGGACATGTGTGATCTTTCATGTCTATCACATTGTTAATTGTTTGCATCCTCTCATTAGTAATCAACCTTTGCAGTCACTCTCGAACAAGAAAAGCAAAGCTGAATTTAAATTCTCCTCACCAGAGGCTCCAACCGTAGGGAGCAACAAGAGAAGACTGTAGTAACTTTTCCATTCCATTCTTCGACCTTCAGAATTATGTTCTAAACACAAAGCACGAGAAATAATATTTGACTGCAAGATAACAACATTGAATAACTATCTCTCACATCAGTACACTTTGGAACCTTCCTGTGCATGGATGATTCACCCAGACATCAGTCAATCACATTCTTTTCTGAGTCACTTGGTTGTGGGTGTGGTCCCATTCCAGAAACTGCACACTGTCTCATTCTTCTGTAGACTCTCCCGTGTGTGATGATGCTGTCACTTCAACAATGTTATTTTATCTCTCGGCTGTTTTTTTAACAGAGGTCACAAAGGCAGAGGTGCTGAGTGGTCTGGAAAGAGCCCAGT
>NW_025211179.1:0-11832 GCF_004010195.1 Chiloscyllium plagiosum
GTGCGGAGTAACCTGAATGCCTTGTTTTTCTCATGCTGTGTTCTGCATGTCCTTGATTATGATGATCTGCCTTTACCAATTGCAAAGGTTTTCACTGTACTCAGGTAAATGTGACAATCAATCAATCAAATATCATCAATCAAACGAACGACACAGACATTTCCTTATTGTTTGGGGCCCAGTGATTCTGAGTGAAATCACAGTTAAACCAACAGAATGTGGGAAGTTGCTCACAGGTTATGTTGACACAGCCGGGACACATCTGCGCCACAGTGTATCACACAATAATAGTGAAGTCCTTCTTGGAATCATCCTCTGAGGCACATGCCACATGCCAGATTAAAAACTGAAGATCGCGGGAAACTGCTGTAGTCAGCGCAAACAGAGCGATCCAGCGGGAGCGTACTGGGCTCATAACCCAGAAATTAATGGACTGAAATCATCCTCTGCTCGTTGACAATTCCAGATTTCTTTGTGTGTACTGCCCCGCCAGTGTTCCTCTATAATATAGATTCATTCAACGTATTGCATGTTGTTTCAATTTCCACTTCTTCAATCCTGAAGAAGGTCTTATGCCCGAAACGTCGATTCTCCTGTTCCCTGGATGCTGCCTGACCTGCTGCGCTGTTCCAGCAACAAATTTTCAGCTCTGATCTCCAGCATCTGCAGACCTCACTTTCTCCACAGGTGAGGAAACACACTTGTGAATGTCTGGAAGCTCTTTTCCTGTTCTCTGTCTGTCTTTTCTGATCTGATTCGCAAAATCACTTGCCCGAGCTGGGAATAAACTCGTATAAGTAAGATATATCAGTTGCAGAGTGCTCTGTGCGCATGACGCCCTGCATTTATTCCCCACGCTGTTTCACACAGCAATGTCTCCCTGTGAAATGAAAAGCCGTGAATGGCAATTGGAGCATCTTGTTGGAGACAGCATTACGACACATATACAGTTCCGCATTATTAGGACATACATCACCAATTATGAACAACCACAGAGATATACAGGTTGACACAGAGTCGCAGTGGACTCGATGGGCTGAACGGCTTCTGCCGGCGCGTGAGTGACGCCACGCATTGATGCTGTCCCTCCTCCTGTTTCTGGGACAGATTGGCTGAGGGTGAAACAATGTCTGATCTTTAACCCTCCTTCCGCGTTAGATTATCTGCAGCCTGCTGCTCAGGGCTGTGGGAATGGCTCCCAGTGAGTGAGCGTTTTACTCGGATTCTCTTCATCTCGGACAGTTGGGGCTCAGATGCTAACTGCTGCCCGATTGCAGCAAAGAAACAGATGTCCGTATTAGAAAAAATCTTCTCTGCAGGATTGCTGTGTGAAGATGGATTCTGAACACCAAACAGTCTGCACAAAAATGCCCTCACATGAATTTACCTGAGGGAAGAGTATTCGGAGTACATTTCTATATTTCCGACTATCACAACATCTTTGTCGCTCTCTCACATAAATGATATTGGGATGAAGTTCCCAATCAAACTTGCTGATTTCCAGCACTTGAGTGACGTGGTTGTGCCGTTGTGCCGCGCTTGCCTCCACTCACACTACCTGCAGGTGGATGGAAATAGATGAATAATCTGCCAATTGACACAGCTTAGTCCAAACGGAAGGGATAAACAGCACCATCCCGCGAACAAGGAGAGGGAATGAGTAGGTGATATTCTTGAAACTCTTTGCTGCTGCGAAATCCGAGAGCAAAGTGGGATGTAGTTGGATCAGAGTGACTCTCAGCTGGTTTAGTGTTGGAAATGCAAGAGTGTCTAGTGGTATTATCTTCGCTTCGTAGCTTGTGTTAATAGTGGCATGTGGGAATTCTTAGTTCAAGTCACCTTCGAGCCTTGGTTGTTTGATTTCACTTTTGCCCGGTCGCCCTATCAACTGTTAGATTAAAAAGGTGCAAATTATGAAGTTGCACCCCTTGAAATAACTTTGTGTTTTGGGGTCAGAAGTGTCATTGTAGTGGGCATGACACAGTACCATACGTGGTAAAAGCGAAACAAATGTTTCAGGATGTTCACACACACAATCCCACTCTGAATAAATCCACCATCTGGATGTTCGCACAGTTCTGAATATTGACCTTTAGGAAATGGGAACGTGAAATGATTAGAAACAGCGCTGAACAGGTTGATGGGAATGGTGTGGTGTATGAGGAATAGCAACAATAAAGGTCATTTGGAAAGTTGGGACAGTTCTCCTTGGAGTGTAGAAGGCCGAAAGCTGGCTTTATTGAAACTTTCCAAGTCATGAGTAGTTTAGACATAGGAGAAAATAAAAGGAGAATGCTCCCTACGCCTGAAAGTATCGAGAACGATTCGGTAGAGTTTTAAAGCCATTAGTAAAAGAAGAAAAATGTACATGAGGAAAAACGTTTTCACATAGGGAGTAGTTAGGGTCTGTTTACCATTACCTGACTTGACAAAGACACAGATTCAATCAAGTTATTTAAAAACTAATTCGATGTTTATGTTGAAAGTAAAAGTGTGCAGAGTTACAGGGAGAAGGCAAGAGAATGATACCAAACCAGAAGCACATTTATCTCTGTGGAGACCCAGCACAGCTAAGGTGGTTTGTGACACATTGTGATTCGGAGTGGAATCACAATTCGACCAACAGAATGCAGGGAGTTAGATAACAGTGATATTGGCAAAGCCAAGACACATCTACACAACAGAATATTACCCAGCAGGTACATGTCACAGGGAGGATGGCGCTGTCTGAAAATCCTGCAGGGTGTCCTGCCATCAGACACAGTACACTTCACTATTCAGATTAAACCGGAGTGAGAGCCAGAGAAGGCAACTTGGTTAATTGCACGTTTTTTTTCAACAAGGGAGTTACGAACAGTGAGGGAAAGTGGAAATACTGGTGATTTGTTCACATTTGAAGTGTTTACGGGAAACATGGAGTTGAGGAAGATACAAGGTAAAGCTATTGAGTTCTGACTACAGGAGCAGCAAATACGTTGGACAGAGCTGAGGAGATCTTTGAAGTCTTGAATTCTGGTAGATGGCCGGAGCGTGCTTTCACAAGGCCACACTTTTACAAAAGGTAATGTGTCCTTGTCTCTTGGCCTGTGTTGTAGCAAGGCAAATATCACCGTTACACTGCAAGAAATTCAAATTTCCAAGGAGACGGCAGTCAGCATTTAACAAAGGATAGATTGCGAAACCTTTCACATAAATTGTTGCATTCCATTTTTGTGTCTTGCTTTGTTTCCTTCCCACTTGACCTGTCATTGTGCCTGCACTGAAGGAGTTTTGCTTCTTCTGCGTGGCTTTTACAGTCTGAGTGACATGATGATGCTGTACTGCCCCATCCTCTGATGCAATTTTCCACTTCAATTCAGCTTACCCTAACTTCGTTATCTGATACCTTTTCCCTTTCTTCGGTTTTAAGCGCTCGTCTTAGAACCAACCTGTCCTCCTCCAAAATAAATACGAAACTCAGCCACACTGTTATCACTGCAAATCAGCGACACCTTCATTCTGAGGTCAACATTTACTGCTGTCTCATTTCACATTATGAGCTACCATGCTCTCTGGTGGCCGCTAGAAATCACTATTATTATAAACTGCTGCAACATCCGGCTATATGAAATAAAAACAGAAAGATTCAGGAAATTCTATCATCCACAAACAAACGACAATAAGGAATGCAACTGTTGGGACAAACATTAATGCAAGCAGGTTGCAAAATCTTTGTCTGAAAATCTTGCTGCAATTATTTTGCTTTTAATGAGCACACACATTGAGTTCAATGAAGAACCGATCCCCAACTCGGAGAAGGGAATCCTTGGCTTTGAAGATGCGTTGAGAATGTTCATTGGATTCATCACAGTACTGGGACGACTGTCCTCTGGGAGCATATGAATAAAATCATTCAATGTTGAATGGGGTTTCCAAGCATCAACGGTGAAGGGAATGTCTCCATTCACAAATTAAACGTTTGGTAGGATTTAATACAGGGACACACGAACAAACCAGACAAGAACATTGAAAGATGATAAACAATAGATATGATAATTATTTTTTGGAAAATTTTGATTTTAGATCCACGGTGGTCTTTGGCGACGGGTATTTCATGTCCATAACCAGTCTGCACAGAAAACGACTGCGGCCCCACTGTGATGTGACTGGATCTCAGTTACCTTTAGAAAAAGCTGAGACTCACTCAGGTCAAGGGGATTTAGGGATGCTGGCCTTACAAACCTTTTCCCAAATTCCTTGGAAGTACAAAGGAGGTTTTCATGGCGAGGTTGTTCATGATCTGGTTAGATAATAATGAATATTGTTTGAATTTATGAATAGGGAAATTGTATTACAAAGCAAAGAGTTCATAGTGGAACTGTAAAATCTAAAGGTCAAACTCAGTGCAAACATTGTTTGTAATTCTTGCCCTCACTCTCCAACAAAAAAGTAAAGACATTAGAAAGGACACAGCCACAATTTCCTGTATAGAAAGGCATGAGGAAACTCAGGGTTGAGGTTTACTGAGGCATAAAAACATTAGAAATGATACAAATCGGTTTTATGGGGATGATAGACAGAATGAGGGATTTTATTCACATGATTTTGAAAATGCTGTACCGGAAACATGCAAGTTTGGGAAGTAAACGAAATATATCTTTCACGTAACACAAGGTTTGAAGTGACTAAATCAGCGGTATTCCCTCTTTCGAGTAAATCAATAAATAGAGTCTCAGATTCAAAACCATTGGTCAATGATCCAGAAAAACTTGGGTCAGAGTTTCTTCTGCTCAAGAGCTATTTCAATCCAGAACGAATTTCCAGAAAGAATGATAGAAGCTGAGTCCAGAGTGTTTCATAAGACACATGAACTAGAACACAAGTAGGGAATTTACCATTGGGAGAAAGTCAAAGTGTGTGTAAAAATTTCGAATTTTGTTGATTTATCAAAAAAGACTTTTCATGAACACGTCCAGCTGGATAAGATGGAATATAAAATGTTCATGAATATGAAAGGTATGGCATATTATTCAACGTGAAACATTGTAAATGAATATGATCTTCTAGAAGATTGCAAACAAAAGTTACTTCCAAATGAGAAGGAATTGAATTGTCGCTAGGAGACATAATGCCTGCTTTAAATATTTGACCACATTCACATTATGTTACATACATTTCATGCTCTCTGATCTCCATCCATTAAATTCTCAAAGTTGTCTCTACCTTTTTAGCCCTCTGTTCTTTCCTACAGCACGCAATTTTAAGCTGAAAGAAGCTCTGACCAAAACTGAATTCGAACGGTCACTCGGCCCAGGAAAAGAACACAGGCCAAGGTTCAGCAAAATAAACTTTATTGTAAAGTGTCGCTCCAGTCGTTTTTTGCATTGTTCAATTCAATTTTTATTTCGTCTTATTTAAGATTTTGAAATTGTTCGCTCTGTACATAAGTGCGATCGGTCAAAAATATCTGTCCAGAAGAGAGGGAGTGCTAGTTCTGCCACTGAGAACTGTGGACTGTCCTCGAGTCGGGAAAACAATTCTTCAGAAATAGTGTTACATTGCCCCCGTCACGAGGCTTTTCATTCCATCAGCTCCAATTCTTGATAAAATTCAATTCAAAAGATCTTGTTACTTCGTCATTTCTTTATTTCAGTTCAGATCATGTGAGTAGAATGCCACATTGGGAATGCGCTTGCCCCATCGAGCAGAGGTGAGGCCATTCTTTGTGAACTGGACTGTGCTATTTATCATTTCACCAACAGCAGGGAGAATAATCCGCTTCTATGCACAACTTACTCAACTCAGTTAAACATATGGTCAGAAGTGCAAAGCATGTGCGACGAGGTGTCTGAGAGGTTAAAGTGATTGACTACTGACTCATTGACCTCTGCAGGCGTGGGATTGAATCGCACTCTCGTCGCTTATGGCGTGCAGTCGTTCATGACGCTGCTTTTGTTTGGGTCTCGGCTAAATTGGAGGTCGACTGGTCAGTTTATCGCCATCGATGCTGCAGTAAAATCTCCATTAATTAGTCGAATCTGTCGCTTAAACGGTATTGAAATGCAGACTGACTTCGGATAGTGAATACGAACACGGTTTTCCTTTCGAAGACATTTAATTGTGAGCTTTTATCGAATGAATGAGATCCAGGAAAAGCAAATAACGAGAGATGGCAAGCGCATGTTTATCCAATGTATTGTTAATGAGTATTTTGTCAGATGAAACCTGTAGCAGAGTGGGTAGAAGTGATTCATCTTAGTGACAAAAGCACAGACAGACAGCAGAAAATAATGGAGATATTTCGAAACGGGCAGGGGAAGGGTTCAGGGACACCGAGTACTGGCTGTAAATGCACAGCAGAGAACTTGGTAATGTAGGTACTGTGCATGGGCATGGACACAGTTACATGTTGATCTCTCCCTTTCTCATTGCTCTTGCCAGTGATGAATGCTGAACATGGGACGCAAACAAAGACAAGAAGTGGGAAGCAAGCTCCCTCACTTTATGAACAAACGGAGCAGACATCATATTAACTGCAGGGACTGACCAAACCTGTGGATCAATAACCGCTGACTAATGTAGAACGAACATGTGAAATTATTTAAATTTCGTTTATTCTCTTGCCATTAATAGGTCGTTAGTTCTAACAACGGTGTTGCCAATAGAAGACAACGCCTCATTTCATGTTGGATAACAACATTATCGAACATTTTTCAAATTGAGATCTCTTGTGATCATTTTACACATTTAACAAGTTAAATTTAATGAATACAAACCTCATTCCCTCACAGGAAATAAAACTGCTGATTTCCTCAAAAAACATTCTCCTTGCTAAATAGCAGTTACACAGCATGAATCATATGATGTAATATTTATTGAAAATCCGCCATTTAGAACTATTACCTTATGTCGCATTGAGTGCAATAGGCACATGCTAAACAAGTCTTTGGAATGAAAGTCTTTCACAAAGTATACTTGGGTGGTGATTAAAAATAAGGTAAGGTTCTCATGTTGCGGATAATACACCTGCATTTAGATACAACTTTAATAGTGCAACTATTCTGTGGCCCCCGGGGATGCAATCTGTGAGCGCACTGAACAAATAGGCTCAGTTAACCAGTTCCATACATCACTTTTCATTTACTGGTTTTGGATGAAATGGATGATGGTTGCTGAGGGATGGACCATAAATCTTTCAATCTTTAAAATCTTTTTTTTTCCCTTGTATATGAGAGTATTACCAGAACACTGCAGGGGTCTATATATGTACCACTCTGTTTATGAAAGGAGGCAGTTGTAAAATAACAGATAGGTTGCATAAAAAAAGTCGGGTGGGCAAGTTTCTAGATACCTGAACACAAAGTACGGTACTTATTGACCAGTGTGAGGCTACTCCTGGTGTTAATGCCCTGTTGTCAAGTACTTTCACAACCTTGAGACAGAGCATTGAGACTGCTGCTCAGGAACTGGCCGAAACAATTTTGTCCCTGTGGACCTCTTACAGAGGAATAAGAGAATGCCATGCAACCCATATTAGCCTGTTGCTACTTGAAAAGGTGGGAAGCTGGAATATTGGCACATTTTGCCAAAAGAATCATTCAAAACAAAGAGATGTGTTGCTGCAGCTGCATGAAGTGTTACTGAGAGGGCACCTGGAGTACATTGTGTTGTTTGTGTTTCTCTAACTGAGAAGGGAGGATCCTTCATTAGGTACAGTTTAACCGCTGCTCGTAATCCACAGGTTGCTGTGTCATTTGATGTCTCGGGTCTGTTACACAGGGACAGGAGGAGGCTATGAAGCCTCTCGAGTGTGTTACAGAGGAAAAGGAGGAAGCTATTAAACCTCTTGAATCTATTTCAGAGTGACGGGAGGAGACCATTCAGCCTCTCGACCCTATTACAGAGGGACAGGAGGAGCTTATTCAGCCTCTCGACCCTGTTACAGAGGGGCTGGAAGTGTTTATTTACCTTTCAAGTCTCTACGCACAAATATCAGTTTTAAACTAGTTGTGGAATAGGAAGGACCTGATGCAAACATTAAAGTTCTAACTTTGACTAAGGCCAATTTTGAAAGTGTTGCCGAGTCCTGTGAAAGGCTGATTGGGATACCCTATTCACAGGTAAAGGGATGGTTGGAAAATGCAAGTCCATGAAAACTTGGTTTCAGAGATTCCAGAGCCAACGTGTTCCTATTAGTGAGATGGGCAAGGATGATGGGTGCAGGAAGTGCTGGATGGCTAGATATATTGATGCTCTGGTCAAGGTAAGGAAGGAGGCATATGTCAGGTAAACAGATCTGAGATCAAGTAAATCCCGAGAGGCAGCAAGTGCATAGTCAATGGGGAAATCGGGCCAGAAAAATGTGGACATGAGATGGCTTTAAAAATAGGGTTAATGAGGCATTGAAGAAAATGTACACATATTTTAATGGCAAAAGATTAACTAGGGTGAGAAAAAGGCCCCTTAAAGATCAGTAAGGCTACCTATGTATGGAACCACAGGAGATTGGAGGGATGTGAAACAAGTCTTTCTCCTCAGTATTTAATGTTTAGGAGGTTACAAGAGCGAGAGAATGAAGAAATGTACAGTGATACCTTGAAAGTGTCTATATTTCAAGGAGGTATTGGACATTTTAAAAGACATGAAGGTGAACAAATCCCTGGGACCTGATCAGTTGTATCCCAATAGTTTGTGGGAATCTAGGAAAGAGATTGCTCAGTCTTTTGATGATATGTTTGTATAATTGATTTCCACAGGTGAGGTGTCAAAATATTGGAGGGCTGCTAACGTGGTGTCATTATTTAAGAAAGTAAGAAAAAAAGGTAAATATAGATCAATGGTGACTAAATTGTTGGAGAGGATTTTGAGGAAAGAATGTATATGCATTTGGAAATGTAAGGACATCACGTCTCACTGACTTGGTGAAATTTTTTGAGGAAGTGATGAAGATGATTGATGAAGGCAGTGACTGTTGTCTTTATGGAATTCAGAAAGAAAAACAAAATGATCTACATGGTAGACTGGTTAGCAAGGTTAGACTGCCTGGGATCCAGGGAGAGCTCGCCATTTAGATCCAAGATTTTCTTGAATATTGGAGACAGGGCGTGACAGTGGACATTTGTTCATTAAACCTGGAGACCTGTGACCAGTGGCGTGCCACAAAACTCAATAGTGGGTCCACTGCCTTTTGTCACTTATACAAATCATTTGCACTTGAGTATATGAAGTATGGTCAGTAAGTTTGTAGATAATTTGTTGGTGTTGTCGACAGTGAAGAATGAACTCTCAGACTATAATGGGACTTTGCTTAGGTGAACTGAGGAGTGGCAGATGGAGTTTATTTTAGTTAAATGTGAGGTGTTGTATTTTGGCAAGACACATCAAGGCAAGACATATAGGTAGGGTCCAGTCAAAAGCTGCCAATCAATGAGAACTCAATTGAAATGATTGAATCCCTGCAGTGAGGAAACAGGCTATTCGGCCCATCGAGGCCACACCGAACATCTAAACAGTCTCCCACTGTACAAACCCCTACCCAATCCCTCTGATCCTGCATTTTCCATGGCTAATCCAACTCGCCTACACATCCCTGGGTAGTATATGCAATTTAGCATGGCCAATCTACCCTTATCTGTATGTCTTTATACTGTTGGAAGAAAACATAACATCCGGAAGAAAATCATACAGACAGGGGAGAATGTGCAAACACCACACAGGCAGTCATTCAAGGATGGAATTAAACCCAGATCGCTGCGCTCTGAAGCAGCAATGCTAGTCACTGAGCTACTGTGTCACCTTGTGGTGCAGGTTCTCCGTTTCTTGTAAGTGCCGTCACAGGTAGACAGCGCAGTGAATTGTCAAACTTGAAAGGGTACAGAAGAGATTTACAAGAATGTTGCAGGTGTTGGAGGGTTAGAGTTACAAGGAGAGTTTGAATAGGCTGGGACTATTTTCAAGTGTTAAGGCCGAGAGGTGACCTTAAAGACGTTTATAAAAGCATGAGGGGCATAGATAAGGTAAACAGTCAATGTCTTTTCCCCAGGAAAGGCAAGTCCAAAATTAGAAGACAAAGGTTTAAGGTGAGAGGGGAAAGATTTAAATCGGGACACTTTCACACAGAGACTGCTGTGTGCATGGATTGAAAAGCCAAAAGAGGTGATGGAGGCAGGTACAGTTACACCATTTAAAAGGCATTTGGATGAATACATGCATGAGGAGTGTTTAGAGGGATATGGGCCAACTGCTGGCAAGGGGGGAGAGATTTATTTAGAATATTTGGTCGGTATGGACGATCAGATCGAAAGGTCTTTTTTCCGTGCTGTATATCTCTGAGACTCTATTGCCTCTTGAGTGTACAACACAGGAACAGGAGGAGGCTATTCAGCTTCTGAATTCTGTGAATCAACTTGTTTGCTCAATTGCTGAGAGTAAAATACAAAAATACATCATTCAGATTTTGATTGTGTTTTACAGAAACAGGAGAAAGGCTTTTAGTCTAGAGAAGCTGTAAGGAATGTGAAGAGGCCAATCAGTCCCTCAATACCATTCCACAGGAGCAGCAGGTAAACGCAGAGCTATTGGAGCCTGTTAGTCAGTAGCTGGGGAGGACAGCTACTTTTGCAAACCTTGGATCAGGAGGCAGTCATTCGGCTACCCAAGATTGGGACACAGGAACAGGACTGAAAAATGTATTGCTGGAAAAGCGCAGCAGGTCAGGCAGCATCCAAGGAGCAGGAAAATTGACGTTTCGGGCATAAGCCCTTCTTCAGGAAGGGCCCGAAACATACATTCTCCTGCTCCTTGGATGCTGCCTGACCTGCTGAGCTTTTCCAGCAACACAATTTTCAATACTTATCTCCAGTATCTGCAGTCCTAACATTCTTCTAAACAGGAACAGGAGACCGTTATTCAACTGCTTGATATTGGGACACAGGGACAGGAGGGAGTCACTCAGTGCTCGAAAATGGGGCACAGGGAAACCTGGAAGTTAGTGAGGTCCCAGGATCCTGTTACACAAGGACACCAGGAGGTGACTTACTCCCCACCAGTATGGGACACTAGGAGAGAGGGGGAGTTTGCTTGGAACAAGCAGAAATATATGAAAAAATTGCATTAGTGGCCCATTCAATACTGCCCCAACATTCACTAAGCCTACGGCTGATCTGATGGTGATTCCATCATTCTATTTTACGGAGACTGTCCTCTCTGCAGCCTCTGCTTCTTTGTTGGTCATGTTGCAGACCCAGATGCTGTAACAACAGTCACCATGACTCATCCAGAAGGATGGGTCTAACCAGATGTGTCAAGATTTGAAGAGTCCAATCACAAGAATTAAAACACAAAATAAAGGCATTGTCAGATGTTTAGTACTCTCACATTCGCAATTCAACTCACCTAACCAGCCCATTCATTACATATTCAGGATGGAGCACTGTGTAGATCCGGCTAGTGTGCTGCTGAAAGCAACCCAGCAATATCCAGAATGGAACTCTGTGCAGCCCACACCAATGCTTGATCTATAATCCTGGGCTAAATGTCCAGCATGGGGAGCTGTGCAGTCTGCACTGGTTCATTCATATATAAACCCAGGCTGTTGCATTGTTCGGTAACACTGTGTTAGATCACTGCCCAGTGTGGAGAAACATGTAACCAATGCTGGAAGTGACAGGATGTGCAGCTCCCATCCATTTACAGCTCCATACCTCCACTGTGCCTTGACAAGGGATGCTGCGAATGTGAAAATCACTGCGAGGAAGAGATGTAAATGGAAACAATTTAAATACCAATAGTTCTGATTAAGGCGAGTATCCCTTTAGTATTTAAATATGAAATAACTGAGATAATATCCAATGA